>NW_028248496.1:0-178000 GCF_964263255.1 Lissotriton vulgaris | reverse complement strand
GCTAAAATTAGCATGTTTAAAGTGATTTTCATGCTTCCAGGGGCTCGGGAAGTGAATTAAATACTATTTGGAGGCATTTAATGTTCAAGCAAAAACAGCTGAATTTTGACAAAAGAGATAACACCCCCCCATTACGTCATGCTTCAGAAATGTGGAAAATGGTCAGTTTTCAAATGTTTTATTTTTGAACGTCAGTTCACATTTATAGGTGGATCATCAGTGTTAGAGCTAAAATTAGCATGTTTAAAGTGATTTTCATGCTGCCAGGGGCTCGGAAAGTGAATTAAATAATATTTGGAGGCATTTAATGTTCAAGCAAAAACAGCTGATTTTTGACAAAAGAGATAACACCCCCCCATTACTTCATGTTTCTGAAATGTGGAAAATGGTCCGTTTTCAAATGTTTTATTTTTGAACGTCAGCTCACATTTGTAGGTGGATCATCAGTGTTAGAGCTAAAATTAGCATGTTTAAAGTGATTTTCATGCTTCCAGGGGCCCTAAACACAAGATTTATGGAATGGTTAAAAGTGCATGAAAATGGCAAATTTACTCACTCTGAGTTCTCAAAAAGGGTTTCTTCACCCCGGGAAGTTAATTAAATACCATTTGGAGGCATTTAATGTTCGAGCCAAAACGGCTGATTTTCGACAAAAGAGATAACACCCCCCCATTACGTCATGCTTCAGAAATGTGGAAAATGGTCCGTTTTCAAATGTTTTATTTTTGAACGTCAGTTCACATTTGTAGGTGGATCATCAGTGTTAGAGCTAAAATTAGCATGTTTAAAGTGATTTTCATGCTTCCAGGGGCTCGGGAAGTGAATTAAATACTATTTGGAGGCATTTAATGTTCAAGCAAAAACAGCTGATTTTTGACAAAAGAGATAACACCCCCCCATTACGTCATGCTTCAGAAATGTGGAAAACGGTCCGTTTTCAAATGTTTTATTTTTGAACGTCAGTTCACATTTGTAGGTGGATCATCAGTGTTAGAGCTAA
This sequence comes from Lissotriton vulgaris, assembly GCF_964263255.1. Lineage (NCBI taxonomy): Eukaryota > Metazoa > Chordata > Amphibia > Caudata > Salamandridae > Lissotriton > Lissotriton vulgaris. The sequence goes on along the minus strand of NW_028248496.1, from coordinate 177,000 downwards.
AATTAGCATGTTTAAAGTGATTTTCATGCTGCCAGGGGCTCGGAAAGTGAATTAAATACTATTTGGAGGTATTTAATGTTCAAGCAAAAACAGCTGATTTTTGACAAAAGAGATAACACCCCCCCATTACTTCATGTTTCTGAAATGTGGAAAATGGTCCGTTTTCAAATGTTTTATTTTTGAACGTCAGTTCACATTTGTAGGTGGATCATCAGTGTTAGAGCTAAAATTAGCATGTTTAAAGTGATTTTCATGCTTTCAGGGTCCCTAAACACAAGATTTATGGAAAGGTTAAAAGTGCATGAAAATGGCCAATTTACTCACTCTGAGTTCTCAAAAAAGGTTTCTTCATCCCGGGAAGTTAATTAAATACCATTTGGAGGCATTTAATGTTCGAGCTAAAACGGATGATTTTCGACAAAAGAGATAACACCCCCCATTACGTCATGCTTCAGAAATGTGGAAAATGGTCCGTTTTCAAATGTTTTATTTTTGAACGTCAGTTCACATTTGTAGGTGGATCATCAGTGTTAGAGCTAAAATTAGCATGTTTAAAGTGATTTTCATGCTTTCAGGGGCCCTAAACACAAGATTTATGGAATGGTTAAAAGTGCATGAAAATGGCCAATTTACTCACTCTGAGTTCTCAAAAAAGGTTTCTTCATCCCGGGAAGTTAATTACATACCATTTGGAGGCATTTCATGTTCGAGCTAAAACGGATAATTTTCGACAAAAGAGATAACACCCCCCCCATTACGTCATGCTTCAGAAATGTGGAAAATGGTCCTTTTTCAAATGTTTTATTTTTGAACATCAGTTCACATTTGTAGGTGGATCATCAGTGTAAGAGCTAAAATTAGCACGTTTAAAGTGATTTTCATGCTTCCAGGTGCTCGGGAAGTGAATTAAATACTATTTGGAGGCATTTAATGTTCAAGCAAAAACAGCTGATTTTTGACAAAAGAGATAACACCCCCCATTACGTCATGCTTCAGAAATGTGGAAAATGGTCCGTTTTCAAATGTTTTATTTTTGAACGTCAGTTCACATTTGTAGGTGGATCATCAGTGTTAGAGCTAAAATTAGCATGTTTAAAGTGATTTTCATGCTTCCAGGGGCTCGGGAAGTTTATTAAATACCATTTAGAGGCATTTAATGTGCGAGCAAAAACGGCTGATTTTCGACAAAAGAGATAACACCCCCCCATTACGTCATGCTTCAGAAATGTGGAAAATGGTCCGTTTTCAAATGTTTTATTTTTGAACGTCAGTTCACATTTGTAGGTGGATCATCAGTGTTAGAGCTAAAATTAGCATGTTTAAAGTGATTTTCATGCTTCCAGGAGCCCTAAACACAAGATTTATGGAATGGTTAAAAGTGCATGAAAATGGCCAATTTACTTACTCTGAGTTCTCAAAAAAGGTTTCTTCATCCCGGGAAGTTAATTGAATACCATTTGGAGGCATTTAATGTTCGAGCTAAAACGGATGATTTTCGACAAAAGAGATAACACCCCCCCATTACGTCATGCTTCAGAAATGTGGAAAATGGTCCCTTTTCAAATGTTTTATTTTTGAACGTCAGTTCACATTTGTAGGTGGATCATCAGTGTTAGAGCTAAAATGAGCATGTTTAAACTGATTTTCATGCTTCCAGGGGCTCGGGAAGTGAATTAAAAACTATTTGGAGGAATTTAATGTTCAAGCAAAAACAGCTGATTTTTGACAAAAGAGATAACACCCCCCCATTACTTCATGTTTCTGAAATGTGGAAAATGGTCCGTTTTCAAATGTTTTATTTTTGAACGTCAGCTCACATTTGTAGGTGGATCATCAGTGTTAGAGCTAAAATTAGCATGTTTAAAGTGATTTTCATGCTTCCAGGGGCCCTAAACACAAGATTTATGGAATGGTTAAAAGTGCATGAAAATGGCAAATTTACTCACTCTGAGTTCTCAAAAAGGGTTTCTTCACCCCGGGAAGTTAATTAAATACCATTTGGAGGCATTTAATGTTCGAGCCAAAACGGCTGATTTTCGACAAAAGAGATAACACCCCCCCATTACGTCATGCTTCAGAAATGTGGAAAATGGTCCGTTTTCAAATGTTTTATTTTTGAACGTCAGTTCACATTTGTAGGTGGATCATCAGTGTTAGAGCTAAAATTAGCATGTTTAAAGTGATTTTCATGCTTCCAGGGGCTCGGGAAGTGAATTAAATACTATTTGGAGGCATTTAATGTTCAAGCAAAAACAGCTGATTTTTGACAAAAGAGATAACACCCCCCCATTACGTCATGCTTCAGAAATGTGGAAAACGGTCCGTTTTCAAATGTTTTATTTTTGAACGTCAGTTCACATTTGTAGGTGGATCATCAGTGTTAGAGCTAAAATTAGCATGTTTAAAGTGATTTTCATGCTGCCAGGGGCTCGGAAAGTGAATTAAATACTATTTGGAGGTATTTAATGTTCAAGCAAAAACAGCTGATTTTTGACAAAAGAGATAACACCCCCCCATTACTTCATGTTTCTGAAATGTGGAAAATGGTCCGTTTTCAAATGTTTTATTTTTGAACGTCAGTTCACATTTGTAGGTGGATCATCAGTGTTAGAGCTAAAATTAGCATGTTTAAAGTGATTTTCATGCTTCCAGGGGCCCTAAACACAAGATTTATGGAATGGTTAAAAGTGAATGAAAATGGCCAATTTACTCACTCTGAGTTCTCAAAAAGGGTTTCTTCACCCCGGGAAGTTAATTAAATACAATTTGGAGGCATTTAATGTTCGAGCAAAAACGGCTGATTTTCGACAAAAGAGATAACACCCCCCCATTACGTCATGCTTCAGAAATGTGGAAAATGGTCCGTTTTCAAATGTTTTATTTTTGAACGTCAGTTCACATTTGTAGGTGGATCATCAGTGTTAGAGCTAAAATTAGCATGTTTAAAGTGATTTTCATGCTTCCAGGGGCCCTAAACACAAGATTTATGGAATGGTTAAAAGTGCATGAAAATGGCCAATTTACTCACTCTGAGTTCTCAAAAAAGGTTTCTTCATCCCGGGAAGTTAATTAAATACCATTTGGAGGCATTTAATGTTCGAGCTAAAACGGATGATTTTCGACAAAAGAGATAACACCCCCCCATTACGTCATGCTTCAGAAATGAGGAAAATGGTCCGTTTTCAAATGTTTTATTTTTGAACTTCAGTTCACATTTGTAGGTGGATCATCAGTGTTAGAGCTAAAATTAGCATGTTTAAAGTGATTTTCATGCTTCCAGGGGCCCTAAACACAAGACTTATGGAATGGTTAAAAGTGCATGAAAATGGCCAATTTACTCACTCTGAGTTCTCAAAAAAGGTTTCTTCATCCCGGGAAGTTAATTAAATACCATTTGGAGGCATTTAATGTTCGAGCTAAAACGGATGATTTTCGACAAAAGAGATAACACCCCCCCATTACGTCATGCTTCAGAAATGAGGAAAATGGTCCGTTTTCAAATGTTTTATTTTTGAACGTCAGTTCACATTTGTAGGTGGATCATCAGTGTTAGAGCTAAAATTAGCATGTTTAAAGTGATTTTCATGCTTCCAGGGGCTCGGGAAGTTAATTAAATACCATTTGGAGGCATTTAATGTTCGAGCAAAAACGGCTGATTTTCGACAAAAGAGATAACACACCCCCATTACGTCATGCTTCAGAAATGTGGAAAATGGTCCGTTTTCAAATGTTTTATTTTTGAACGTCAGTTCACATTTGTAGGTGGATCATCAGTGTTAGAGCTAAAATTAGCATGTTTAAAGTGATTGTCATGCTTTCAGGGGCCCTAAACATAAGATTTATGGAATGGTTAAAAGTGCATGAAAATGGCCAATTTACTCACTCTGAGTTCTCAAAAACGGTTTCTTCACCCCGGGAAGTTAATTAAATACCATTTGGAGGCATTTAATGTTCGAGCCAAAACGGCTGATTTTCGACAAAAGAGATAACACCCCCCCATTACGTCATGCTTCAGAAATGTGGAAAATGGTCCGTTTTCAAATGTTTTATTTTTGAACGTCAGTTCACATTTGTAGGTGGATCATCAGTGTTAGAGCTAAAATTAGCATGTTTAAAGTGATTTTCATGCTTCCAGGGGCTCGGGAAGTGAATTAAATACTATTTGGAGGCATTTAATGTTCAAGCAAAAACAGCTGATTTTTGACAAAAGAGATAACCCCCCCATTACGTCATGCTTCAGAAATGTGGAAAATGATCTGTTTTCAAATGTTTTATTTTTGAACGTCAGTTCACATTTGTAGGTGGATCATCAGTGTTAGAGCTAAAATTAGCATGTTTAAAGTGATTTTCATGCTTCCAGGGGCTCGGGAAGTTAATTAAATACCATTTGGAGGCATTTAATGTTCGAGCAAAAACGGCTGATTTTCGACAAAAGAGATAACACACCCCCATTACGTCATGCTTCAGAAATGTGGAAAATGGTCCGTTTTCAAATGTTTTATTTTTGAACGTCAGTTCACATTTGTAGGTGGATCATCAGTGTTAGAGCTAAAATTAGCATGTTTAAAGTGATTGTCATGCTTTCAGGGGCCCTAAACACAAGATTTATGGAATGGTTAAAAGTGCATGAAAATGGCCAATTTACTCACTCTGAGTTCTCAAAAAAGGTTTCTTCATCCCGGGAAGTTAATTAAATACCATTTGGAGGCATTTAATGTTCGAGCTAAAACGGATGATTTTCGAAAAAAGAGATAACACCCCCCCATTACGTCATGCTTCAGAAATGTTTAAAATGGTCCGTTTTCAAATGTTTTATTTTTGAACGTCAGTTCACATTTGTAGGTGGATCATCAGTGTTAGAGCTAAAATTAGCATGTTTAAAGTGATTTTCATGCTTACAGGGGCCCTAAACACAAGATTTATGGAATGGTTAAAAGTGCATGAAAATGGCCAATTTACTCACTCTGAGTTCTCAAAAAGGGTTTCTTCACCCCGGGAAGTTAATTAAATACCATTTGGAGGCATTTAATGTTCGAGCCAAAACGGCTGATTTTCGACAAAAGAGATAACACCCCCCCATTACGTCATGCTTCAGAAATGTGGAAAATGGTCCGTTTTCAAATGTTTTATTTTTGAACGTCAGTTCACATTTGTAGGTGGATCATCAGTGTTAGAGCTAAAATTAGCATGTTTAAAGTGATTTTCATGCTTCCAGGGGCTCGGGAAGTGAATTAAATACTATTTGGAGGCATTTAATGTTCAAGCAAAAACAGCTGATTTTTGACAAAAGAGATAACACCCACCCCATTACGTCATGCTTCAGAAATGTGGAAAATGGTCCGTTTTCAAATGTTTTATTTTTGAACGTCAGTTCACATTTGTAGGTGGATCATCAGTGTTAGAGCTAAAATTAGCATGTTTAAAGTGATTTTCATGCTGCCAGGGGCTCGGAAAGTGAATTAAATACTATTTGGAGGCATTTAATGTTCAAGCAAAAACAGCTGATTTTTGACAAAAGAGATAACACCCCCCCATTACTTCATGTTTCTGAAATGTGGAAAATGGTCCGTTTTCAAATGTTTTATTTTTGAACGTCAGTTCACATTTGTAGGTGGACCATCAGTGTTAGAGCTAAAATTAGCATGTTTAAAGTGATTTTCATACTTCCAGGGGCCCTAAACACAAGATTTATGGAATGGTTAAAAGTGCATGAAAATGGCCAATTTACTCACTCTGAGTTCTCAAAAAGTGTTTCTTCACCCCGGGAAGTTAATTAAATACCATTTGGAGGCATTTAATGTTCGAGCAAAAACGGCTGATTTTCGACAAAAGAGATAACACACCCCCATTACGTCATGCTTCAGAAATGTGGAAAATGGTCCGTTTTCAAATGTTTTATTTTTGAACGTCAGTTCACATTTGTAGGTGGATCATCAGTGTTAGAGCTAAAATTAGCATGTTTAAAGTGATTGTCATGCTTTCAGGCGCCCTAAACACAAGATTTATGGAATGGTTAAAAGTGCATGAAAATGGCCAATTTACTCACTCTGAGTTCTCAAAAAAGGTTTCTTCATCCCGGGAAGTTAATTAAATACCATTTGGAGGCATTTAATGTTCGAGCTAAAACGGATGATTTTCGACAAAAGAGATAACACCCCCCCCATTACGTCATGCTTCAGAAATGTTTAAAATGGTCCGTTTTCAAATGTTTTATTTTTGAACGTCAGTTCACATTTGTAGGTGGATCATCAGTGTTAGAGCTAAAATTAGCATGTTTAAAGTGATTTTCATGCTTACAGGGGCCCTAAACACAAGATTTATGGAATGGTTAAAAGTGCATGAAAATGGCCAATTTACTCACTCTGAGTTCTCAAAAAGGGTTTCTTCACCCCGGGAAGTTAATTAAATACCATTTGGAGGCATTTAATGTTCGAGCCAAAACGGCTGATTTTCGACAAAAGAGATAACACCCCCCCATTACGTCATGCTTCAGAAATGTGGAAAATGGTCCGTTTTCAAATGTTTTATTTTTGAACGACAGTTCATATTTGTAGGTGGATCACCAGTGTTAGAGCTAAAATTAGCATGTTTAAAGTGATTTTCATGCTTCCAGGGGCTCGGGAAGTGAATTAAATACTATTTGGAGGCATTTAATGTTCAAGCAAAAACAGCTGAATTTTGACAAAAGAGATAACACCCCCCCCCATTACGTCATGCTTCAGAAATGTGGAAAATGGTCAGTTTTCAAATGTTTTATTTTTGAACGTCAGTTCACATTTATAGGTGGATCATCAGTGTTAGAGCTAAAATTAGCATGTTTAAAGTGATTTTCATGCTGCCAGGGGCTCGGAAAGTGAATTAAATAATATTTGGAGGCATTTAATGTTCAAGCAAAAACAGCTGATTTTTGACAAAAGAGATAACACCCCCCCATTACTTCATGTTTCTGAAATGTGGAAAATGGTCCGTTTTCAAATGTTTTATTTTTGAACGTCAGCTCACATTTGTAGGTGGATCATCAGTGTTAGAGCTAAAATTAGCATGTTTAAAGTGATTTTCATGCTTCCAGGGGCCCTAAACACAAGATTTATGGAATGGTTAAAAGTGCATGAAAATGGCCAATTTACTCACTCTGAGTTCTCAAAAAAGGTTTCTTCATCCCGGGAAGTTAATTAAATACCATTTGGAGGCATTTAATGTTCGAGCTAAAACGGATGATTTTCGACAAAAGAGATAACACCCCCCCATTACGTCATGCTTCAGAAATGAGGAAAATGGTCCGTTTTCAAATGTTTTATTTTTGAACTTCAGTTCACATTTGTAGGTGGATCATCAGTGTTAGAGCTAAAATTAGCATGTTTAAAGTGATTTTCATGCTTCCAGGGGCCCTAAACACAAGACTTATGGAATGGTTAAAAGTGCATGAAAATGGCCAATTTACTCACTCTGAGTTCTCAAAAAAGGTTTCTTCATCCCGGGAAGTTAATTAAATACCATTTGGAGGCATTTAATGTTCGAGCTAAAACGGATGATTTTCGACAAAAGAGATAACACCCCCCCATTACGTCATGCTTCAGAAATGAGGAAAATGGTCCGTTTTCAAAGGTTTTATTTTTGAACGTCAGTTCACATTTGTAGGTGGATCATCAGTGTTAGAGCTAAAATTAGCATGTTTAAAGTGATTTTCATGCTTCCAGGGGCTCGGGAAGTTAATTAAATACCATTTGGAGGCATTTAATGTTCGAGCAAAAACGGCTGATTTTCGACAAAAGAGATAACACACCCCCATTACGTCATGCTTCAGAAATGTGGAAAATGGTCCGTTTTCAAATGTTTTATTTTTGAACGTCAGTTCACATTTGTAGGTGGATCATCAGTGTTAGAGCTAAAATTAGCATGTTTAAAGTGATTGTCATGCTTTCAGGGGCCCTAAACATAAGATTTATGGAATGGTTAAAAGTGCATGAAAATGGCCAATTTACTCACTCTGAGTTCTCAAAAACGGTTTCTTCACCCCGGGAAGTTAATTAAATACCATTTGGAGGCATTTAATGTTCGAGCCAAAACGGCTGATTTTCGACAAAAGAGATAACACCCCCCCATTACGTCATGCTTCAGAAATGTGGAAAATGGTCCGTTTTCAAATGTTTTATTTTTGAACGTCAGTTCACATTTGTAGGTGGATCATCAGTGTTAGAGCTAAAATTAGCATGTTTAAAGTGATTTTCATGCTTCCAGGGGCTCGGGAAGTGAATTAAATACTATTTGGAGGCATTTAATGTTCAAGCAAAAACAGCTGATTTTTGACAAAAGAGATAACCCCCCCATTACGTCATGCTTCAGAAATGTGGAAAATGATCTGTTTTCAAATGTTTTATTTTTGAACGTCAGTTCACATTTGTAGGTGGATCATCAGTGTTAGAGCTAAAATTAGCATGTTTAAAGTGATTTTCATGCTTCCAGGGGCTCGGGAAGTTAATTAAATACCATTTGGAGGCATTTAATGTTCGAGCAAAAACGGCTGATTTTCGACAAAAGAGATAACACACCCCCATTACGTCATGCTTCAGAAATGTGGAAAATGGTCCGTTTTCAAATGTTTTATTTTTGAACGTCAGTTCACATTTGTAGGTGGATCATCAGTGTTAGAGCTAAAATTAGCATGTTTAAAGTGATTGTCATGCTTTCAGGGGCCCTAAACACAAGATTTATGGAATGGTTAAAAGTGCATGAAAATGGCCAATTTACTCACTCTGAGTTCTCAAAAAAGGTTTCTTCATCCCGGGAAGTTAATTAAATACCATTTGGAGGCATTTAATGTTCGAGCTAAAACGGATGATTTTCGAAAAAAGAGATAACACCCCCCCATTACGTCATGCTTCAGAAATGTTTAAAATGGTCCGTTTTCAAATGTTTTATTTTTGAACGTCAGTTCACATTTGTAGGTGGATCATCAGTGTTAGAGCTAAAATTAGCATGTTTAAAGTGATTTTCATGCTTACAGGGGCCCTAAACACAAGATTTATGGAATGGTTAAAAGTGCATGAAAATGGCCAATTTACTCACTCTGAGTTCTCAAAAAGGGTTTCTTCACCCCGGGAAGTTAATTAAATACCATTTGGAGGCATTTAATGTTCGAGCCAAAACGGCTGATTTTCGACAAAAGAGATAACACCCCCCCATTACGTCATGCTTCAGAAATGTGGAAAATGGTCCGTTTTCAAATGTTTTATTTTTGAACGTCAGTTCACATTTGTAGGTGGATCATCAGTGTTAGAGCTAAAATTAGCATGTTTAAAGTGATTTTCATGCTTCCAGGGGCTCGGGAAGTGAATTAAATACTATTTGGAGGCATTTAATGTTCAAGCAAAAACAGCTGATTTTTGACAAAAGAGATAACACCCACCCCATTACGTCATGCTTCAGAAATGTGGAAAATGGTCCGTTTTCAAATGTTTTATTTTTGAACGTCAGTTCACATTTGTAGGTGGATCATCAGTGTTAGAGCTAAAATTAGCATGTTTAAAGTGATTTTCATGCTGCCAGGGGCTCGGAAAGTGAATTAAATACTATTTGGAGGCATTTAATGTTCAAGCAAAAACAGCTGATTTTTGACAAAAGAGATAACACCCCCCCATTACTTCATGTTTCTGAAATGTGGAAAATGGTCCGTTTTCAAATGTTTTATTTTTGAACGTCAGTTCACATTTGTAGGTGGACCATCAGTGTTAGAGCTAAAATTAGCATGTTTAAAGTGATTTTCATACTTCCAGGGGCCCTAAACACAAGATTTATGGAATGGTTAAAAGTGCATGAAAATGGCCAATTTACTCACTCTGAGTTCTCAAAAAGTGTTTCTTCACCCCGGGAAGTTAATTAAATACCATTTGGAGGCATTTAATGTTCGAGCAAAAACGGCTGATTTTCGACAAAAGAGATAACACACCCCCATTACGTCATGCTTCAGAAATGTGGAAAATGGTCCGTTTTCAAATGTTTTATTTTTGAACGTCAGTTCACATTTGTAGGTGGATCATCAGTGTTAGAGCTAAAATTAGCATGTTTAAAGTGATTGTCATGCTTTCAGGCGCCCTAAACACAAGATTTATGGAATGGTTAAAAGTGCATGAAAATGGCCAATTTACTCACTCTGAGTTCTCAAAAAAGGTTTCTTCATCCCGGGAAGTTAATTAAATACCATTTGGAGGCATTTAATGTTCGAGCTAAAACGGATGATTTTCGACAAAAGAGATAACACCCCCCCCATTACGTCATGCTTCAGAAATGTTTAAAATGGTCCGTTTTCAAATGTTTTATTTTTGAACGTCAGTTCACATTTGTAGGTGGATCATCAGTGTTAGAGCTAAAATTAGCATGTTTAAAGTGATTTTCATGCTTACAGGGGCCCTAAACACAAGATTTATGGAATGGTTAAAAGTGCATGAAAATGGCCAATTTACTCACTCTGAGTTCTCAAAAAGGGTTTCTTCACCCCGGGAAGTTAATTAAATACCATTTGGAGGCATTTAATGTTCGAGCCAAAACGGCTGATTTTCGACAAAAGAGATAACACCCCCCCATTACGTCATGCTTCAGAAATGTGGAAAATGGTCCGTTTTCAAATGTTTTATTTTTGAACGTCAGTTCACATTTGTAGGTGGATCATCAGTGTTAGAGCTAAAATTAGCATGTTTAAAGTGATTTTCATGCTTCCAGGGGCTCGGGAAGTGAATTAAATACTATTTGGAGGCATTTAATGTTCAAGCAAAAACAGCTGATTTTTGACAAAAGAGAAAACACCCCCCCATTACTTCATGTTTCTGAAATGTGGAAAATGGTCCGTTTTCAAATGTTTTATTTTTGAACGTCAGTTCACATTTGTAGGTGGATCATCAGTGTTAGAGCTAAAATTAGCATGTTTAAAGTGATTTTCATGCTTTCAGGGTCCCTAAACACAAGATTTATGGAATGGTTAAAAGTGCATGAAAATGGCCAGTTTACTCACTCTGAGTTCTCAAAAAAGGTTTCTTCATCCCGGGAAGTTAATTAAATACCATTTGGAGGCATTTAATGTTCGAGCTAAAACGGATGATTTTCGACAAAAGAGATAACACCCCCCATTACGTCATGCTTCAGAAATGTGGAAAATGGTCCGTTTTCAAATGTTTTATTTTTGAACGTCAGTTCACATTTGTAGGTGGATCATCAGTGTTAGAGCTAAAATTAGCATGTATAAAGTGATTTTCATGCTTCCAGGGGCTCGGGAAGTTAATTAAATACCATTTGGAGGCATTTAATGTTCGAGCAAAATCGGCTGATTTTCGACAACAGGAGATAACACCCCCCCATTACGTCATGCTTCAGAAATGTGGAAAATGGTCCGTTTTCAAATGTTTTATTTTTGAACGTCAGTTCACATTTGTAGGTGGATCATCAGTGTTAGAGCTAAAATTAGCATGTTTAAAGTGATTTTCATGCTTCCAGGGGCCCTAAACACAAGATTTATGGAATGGTTAAAAGTGCATGAAAATGGCCAATTTACTCACTCTGAGTTCTCAAAAAAGGTTTCTTCACCCCGGGAAGTTAATTAAATACCATTTGGAGGCATTTAATGTTCGAGCTAAAATGGATGATTTTCGACAAAAGAGATAACACCCCCCCATTACGTCATGCTTCAGAAATGTGGAAAATGGTCCGTTTTCAAATGTTTTATTTTTGAACGTCAGTTCACATTTGTAGGTGGATCATCAGTGTTAGAGCTAAAATTAGCATGTTTAAAGCGATTTTCATGCTTCCAGGGGCTCGGGAAGTGAATTAAATACTATTTGGAGGCATTTAATGTTCAAGCAAAAACAGCTGATTTTTGACAAAAGAGATAACACCCCCCCATTACGTCATGCTTCAGAAACGTGGAAAATGGTCCGTTTTCAAATGTTTTATTTTTGAACGTCAGTTCACATTTGTAGGTGGATCATCAGTGTTAGAGCTAAAATTAGCATGTTTAAAGTGATTTCCATGCTTCCAGGGGCCCTAAACACAAGATTTATGGAATGGTTAAAAGTGCATGAAAATGGCCAATTTACTCACTCTGAGTTCTCAAAAAGGGTTTCTTCACCCCGGGAAGTTAATTAAATACCATTTGGAGGCATTTAATGTTCGAGCCAAAATGGCTGATTTTCGACAAAAGAGATAACACCCCCCCCCCCATTACGTCATGCTTCAGAAATGTGGAAAATGGTCCGTTTTCAAATGTTTTATTTTTGAACTTCAGTTCACATTTGTAGGTGGATCATCAGTGTTAGAGCTAAAATTAGCATGTTTAAAGTGATTTTCATGCTTCCAGGGGCTCGGGAAGTGAATTAAATACTATTTGGAGGCATTTAATGTTCAAGCAAAAACAGCTGATTTTTGACAAAAGAGATAACCCCCCCATTACGTCATGCTTCAGAAATGTGGAAAATGGTCCGTTTTCAAATGTTTTATTTTTGAACGTCAGTTCACATTTGTAGGTGGATCATCAGTGTTAGAGCTAAAATTAGCATGTTTAAAGTGATTTTCATGCTTCCAGGGGCCCTAAACACAAGATTTATGGAATGGTTAAAAGTGCATGAAAATGGCCAATTTACTCACTCTGAGTTCTCAAAAAGGGTTTCTTCACCCCGGGAAGTTAATTAAATACCATTTGGAGGCATTTAATGTTCGAGCTAAAATGGATGATTTTCGACAAAAGAGATAGCACCCCCCCATTACGTCATGCTTCAGAAATGTGGAAAATGGTCCGTTTTCAAATGTTTTATTTTTGAACGTCAGTTCACATTTGTAGGTGGATCATCAGTGTTAGAGCTAAAATTAGCATGTTTAAAGTGATTTTCATGCTTCCAGGGGCTCGGGAAGTGAATTAAATACTATTTGGAGGCATTTAATGTTCAAGCAAAAACAGCTGATTTTTGACAAAAGAGATACCACCCCCCATTACGTCATGCTTCAGAAATGTGGAAAATGGTCCGTTTTCAAATGTTTTATTTTTGAACGTCAGTTCACATTTGTAGGTGGATCATCAGTGTTAGAGCTAAAATTAGCATGTTTAAAGTGATTTTCATGCTTCCAGGGGCTCGGGAAGTGAATTAAATACTATTTGGAGGCATTTAATGTTCAAGCAAAAACAGCTGATTTTTGACAAAAGAGAAAACACCCCCCCATTACTTCATGTTTCTGAAATGTGGAAAATGGTCCGTTTTCAAATGTTTTATTTTTGAACGTCAGTTCACATTTGTAGGTGGATCATCAGTGTTAGAGCTAAAATTAGCATGTTTAAAGTGATTTTCATGCTTTCAGGGTCCCTAAACACAAGATTTATGGAATGGTTAAAAGTGCATGAAAATGGCCAGTTTACTCACTCTGAGTTCTCAAAAAAGGTTTCTTCATCCCGGGAAGTTAATTAAATACCATTTGGAGGCATTTAATGTTCGAGCTAAAACGGATGATTTTCGACAAAAGAGATAACACCCCCCATTACGTCATGCTTCAGAAATGTGGAAAATGGTCCGTTTTCAAATGTTTTATTTTTGAACGTCAGTTCACATTTGTAGGTGGATCATCAGTGTTAGAGCTAAAATTAGCATGTATAAAGTGATTTTCATGCTTCCAGGGGCTCGGGAAGTTAATTAAATACCATTTGGAGGCATTTAATGTTCGAGCAAAATCGGCTGATTTTCGACAACAGGAGATAACACCCCCCCATTACGTCATGCTTCAGAAATGTGGAAAATGGTCCGTTTTCAAATGTTTTATTTTTGAACGTCAGTTCACATTTGTAGGTGGATCATCAGTGTTAGAGCTAAAATTAGCATGTTTAAAGTGATTTTCATGCTTCCAGGGGCCCTAAACACAAGATTTATGGAATGGTTAAAAGTGCATGAAAATGGCCAATTTACTCACTCTGAGTTCTCAAAAAAGGTTTCTTCACCCCGGGAAGTTAATTAAATACCATTTGGAGGCATTTAATGTTCGAGCTAAAATGGATGATTTTCGACAAAAGAGATAACACCCCCCCATTACGTCATGCTTCAGAAATGTGGAAAATGGTCCGTTTTCAAATGTTTTATTTTTGAACGTCAGTTCACATTTGTAGGTGGATCATCAGTGTTAGAGCTAAAATTAGCATGTTTAAAGCGATTTTCATGCTTCCAGGGGCTCGGGAAGTGAATTAAATACTATTTGGAGGCATTTAATGTTCAAGCAAAAACAGCTGATTTTTGACAAAAGAGATAACACCCCCCCATTACGTCATGCTTCAGAAACGTGGAAAATGGTCCGTTTTCAAATGTTTTATTTTTGAACGTCAGTTCACATTTGTAGGTGGATCATCAGTGTTAGAGCTAAAATTAGCATGTTTAAAGTGATTTCCATGCTTCCAGGGGCCCTAAACACAAGATTTATGGAATGGTTAAAAGTGCATGAAAATGGCCAATTTACTCACTCTGAGTTCTCAAAAAGGGTTTCTTCACCCCGGGAAGTTAATTAAATACCATTTGGAGGCATTTAATGTTCGAGCCAAAATGGCTGATTTTCGACAAAAGAGATAACACCCCCCCCCCCATTACGTCATGCTTCAGAAATGTGGAAAATGGTCCGTTTTCAAATGTTTTATTTTTGAACTTCAGTTCACATTTGTAGGTGGATCATCAGTGTTAGAGCTAAAATTAGCATGTTTAAAGTGATTTTCATGCTTCCAGGGGCTCGGGAAGTGAATTAAATACTATTTGGAGGCATTTAATGTTCAAGCAAAAACAGCTGATTTTTGACAAAAGAGATAACCCCCCCATTACGTCATGCTTCAGAAATGTGGAAAATGGTCCGTTTTCAAATGTTTTATTTTTGAACGTCAGTTCACATTTGTAGGTGGATCATCAGTGTTAGAGCTAAAATTAGCATGTTTAAAGTGATTTTCATGCTTCCAGGGGCCCTAAACACAAGATTTATGGAATGGTTAAAAGTGCATGAAAATGGCCAATTTACTCACTCTGAGTTCTCAAAAAGGGTTTCTTCACCCCGGGAAGTTAATTAAATACCATTTGGAGGCATTTAATGTTCGAGCTAAAATGGATGATTTTCGACAAAAGAGATAGCACCCCCCCATTACGTCATGCTTCAGAAATGTGGAAAATGGTCCGTTTTCAAATGTTTTATTTTTGAACGTCAGTTCACATTTGTAGGTGGATCATCAGTGTTAGAGCTAAAATTAGCATGTTTAAAGTGATTGTCATGCTTTCAGGCGCCCTAAACACAAGATTTATGGAATGGTTAAAAGTGCATGAAAATGGCCAATTTACTCACTCTGAGTTCTCAAAAAAGGTTTCTTCATCCCGGGAAGTTAATTAAATACCATTTGGAGGCATTTAATGTTCGAGCTAAAACGGATGATTTTCGACAAAAGAGATAACACCCCCCCCATTACGTCATGCTTCAGAAATGTTTAAAATGGTCCGTTTTCAAATGTTTTATTTTTGAACGTCAGTTCACATTTGTAGGTGGATCATCAGTGTTAGAGCTAAAATTAGCATGTTTAAAGTGATTTTCATGCTTACAGGGGCCCTAAACACAAGATTTATGGAATGGTTAAAAGTGCATGAAAATGGCCAATTTACTCACTCTGAGTTCTCAAAAAGGGTTTCTTCACCCCGGGAAGTTAATTAAATACCATTTGGAGGCATTTAATGTTCGAGCCAAAACGGCTGATTTTCGACAAAAGAGATAACACCCCCCCATTACGTCATGCTTCAGAAATGTGGAAAATGGTCCGTTTTCAAATGTTTTATTTTTGAACGTCAGTTCACATTTGTAGGTGGATCATCAGTGTTAGAGCTAAAATTAGCATGTTTAAAGTGATTTTCATGCTTCCAGGGGCTCGGGAAGTGAATTAAATACTATTTGGAGGCATTTAATGTTCAAGCAAAAACAGCTGATTTTTGACAAAAGAGATAACACCCCCCCATTACGTCATGCTTCAGAAATGTGGAAAACGGTCCGTTTTCAAATGTTTTATTTTTGAACGTCAGTTCACATTTGTAGGTGGATCATCAGTGTTAGAGCTAAAATTAGCATGTTTAAAGTGATTTTCATACTGCCAGGGGCTCGGAAAGTGAATTAAATACTATTTGGAGGTATTTAATGTTCAAGCAAAAACAGCTGATTTTTGACAAAAGAGATAACACCCCCCCATTACTTCATGTTTCTGAAATGTGGAAAATGGTCCGTTTTCAAATGTTTTATTTTTGAACGTCAGTTCACATTTGTAGGTGGATCATCAGTGTTAGAGCTAAAATTAGCATGTTTAAAGTGATTTTCATGCTTTCAGGGTCCCTAAACACAAGATTTATGGAAAGGTTAAAAGTGCATGAAAATGGCCAATTTACTCACTCTGAGTTCTCAAAAAAGGTTTCTTCATCCCGGGAAGTTAATTAAATACCATTTGGAGGCATTTAATGTTCGAGCTAAAACGGATGATTTTCGACAAAAGAGATAACACCCCCCATTACGTCATGCTTCAGAAATGTGGAAAATGGTCCGTTTTCAAATGTTTTATTTTTGAACGTCAGTTCACATTTGTAGGTGGATCATCAGTGTTAGAGCTAAAATTAGCATGTATAAAGTTATTTTCATGCTTCCAGGGGCTCGGGAAGTTAATTAAATACCATTTGGAGGCATTTAATGTTCAAGCAAAAACAGCTGATTTTTGACAAAAGAGATAACACCCCCCCATTATTTCATGTTTCTGAAATGTGGAAAATGGTCCGTTTTCAAATGTTTTATTTTTGAACGTCAGTTCACATTTGTAGGTGGATCATCAGTGTTAGAGCTAAAATTAGCATGTTTAAAGTGATTTTCATGCTTCCAGGGGCCCTAAACACAAGATTTATGGAATGGTTAAAAGTGCATGAAAATGGCCAATTTACTCACTCTGAGTTCTCAAAAAGGGTTTCTTCACGCCGGGAAGTTAATTAAATACCATTTGGAGGCATTTAATGTTCGAGCTAAAATGGATGATTTTCGACAAAAGAGATAACACCCCCCCATTACGTCATGCTTCAGAAATGTGGAAAATGGTCCGTTTTCAAATGTTTTATTTTTGAACGTCAGTTCACATTTGTAGGTGGATCATCAGTGTTAGAGCTAAAATTAGCATGTTTAAAGTGATTTTCATGCTGCCAGGGGCTCGGAAAGTGAATTAAATACTATTTGGAGGCATTTAATGTTCAAGCAAAAACAGCTGATTTTTGACAAAACAGATAACACCCCCCCATTACTTCATGTTTCTGAAATGTGGAAAATGGTCCGTTTTCAAATGTTTTATTTTTGAACGTCAGTTCACATTTGTAGGTGGATCATCAGTGTTAGAGCTAAAATTAGCATGTTTAAAGTGATTTTCATGCTTTCAGGGTCCCTAAACACAAGATTTATGGAATGGTTAAAAGTGCATGAAAATGGCCAATTTACTCACTCTGAGTTCTCAAAAAAGGTTTCTTCATCCCGGGAAGTTAATTAAATACCATTTGGAGGCATTTAATGTTCGAGCTAAAACGGATGATTTTCGACAAAAGAGATAACACCCCCCATTACGTCATGCTTCAGAAATGTGGAAAATGGTCCGTTTTCAAATGTTTTATTTTTGAACGTCAGTTCACATTTGTAGGTGGATCATCAGTGTTAGAGCTAAAATTAGCATGTTTAAAGTGATTTTCATGCTTCCAGGGGCTCGGGAAGTGAATTAAATACTATTTGGAGGCATTTAATGTTCAAGCAAAAACAGCTGATTTTTGACAAAAGAGATACCACCCCCCATTACGTCATGCTTCAGAAATGTGGAAAATGGTCCGTTTTCAAATGTTTTATTTTTGAACGTCAGTTCACATTTGTAGGTGGATCATCAGTGTTAGAGCTAAAATTAGCATGTTTAAAGTGATTTTCATGCTTCCAGGGGCCCTAAACACAAGATTTATGGAATGGTTAAAAGTGCATGAAAATGGCCAATTTACTCACTCTGAGTTCTCAAAAAAGGTTTCTTCACCCCGGGAAGTTAATTAAATACCATTTGGAGGCATTTAATGTTCGAGCTAAAACGGATGATTTTCGACAAAAGAGATAACACCCCCCATTACGTCATGCTTCAGAAATGTGGAAAATGGTCCGTTTTCAAATGTTTTATTTTTGAACGTCAGTTCACATTTGTAGGTGGATCGTCAGTGTTAGAGCTAAAATTAGCATGTATAAAGTGATTTTCATGCTTCCAGGGGCTCGGGAAGTTAATTAAATACCATTTGGAGGCATTTAATGTTCGAGCAAAAACAACTGATTTTCGACAAAAGGAGATAACACCCCCCCATTACGTCATGCTTCAGAAATGTGGAAAATGGTCCGTTTTCAAATGTTTTATTTTTGAACGTCAGTTCACATTTGTAGGTGGATCATCAGTGTTAGAGCTAAAATTAGCATGTTTAAAGTGATTTTCATGCTTCCAGGGGCCCTAAACACAAGATTTATGGAATGGTTAAAAGTGCATGAAAATGGCCAATTTACTCACTCTGAGTTCTCAAAAAAGGTTTCTTCACCCCGGGAAGTTAATTAAATACCATTTGGAGGCATTTAATGTTCGAGCTAAAATGGATGATTTCCGACAAAAGAGATAACACCCCCCATTAAGTCATGCTACAGAAATGTGGAAAATGGTCCGTTTTCAAATGTTTTATTTTTGAACGTCAGTTCACATTTGTAGGTGGATCATCAGTGTTAGAGCTAAAATTAGCATGTTTAAAGTGATTTTCATGCTTCCAGGGGCTCGGGAAGTGAATTAAATACTATTTGGAGGCATTTAATGTTCAAGCAAAAACAGCTGATTTTTGACAAAAGAGAAAACACCCCCCCATTACTTCATGTTTCTGAAATGTGGAAAATGGTCCGTTTTCAAATGTTTTATTTTTGAACGTCAGTTCACATTTGTAGGTGGATCATCAGTGTTAGAGCTAAAATTAGCATGTTTAAAGTGATTTTCATGCTTTCAGGGTCCCTAAACACAAGATTTATGGAATGGTTAAAAGTGCATGAAAATGGCCAGTTTACTCACTCTGAGTTCTCAAAAAAGGTTTCTTCATCCCGGGAAGTTAATTAAATACCATTTGGAGGCATTTAATGTTCGAGCTAAAACGGATGATTTTCGACAAAAGAGATAACACCCCCCATTACGTCATGCTTCAGAAATGTGGAAAATGGTCCGTTTTCAAATGTTTTATTTTTGAACGTCAGTTCACATTTGTAGGTGGATCATCAGTGTTAGAGCTAAAATTAGCATGTATAAAGTGATTTTCATGCTTCCAGGGGCTCGGGAAGTTAATTAAATACCATTTGGAGGCATTTAATGTTCGAGCAAAATCGGCTGATTTTCGACAACAGGAGATAACACCCCCCCATTACGTCATGCTTCAGAAATGTGGAAAATGGTCCGTTTTCAAATGTTTTATTTTTGAACGTCAGTTCACATTTGTAGGTGGATCATCAGTGTTAGAGCTAAAATTAGCATGTTTAAAGTGATTTTCATGCTTCCAGGGGCCCTAAACACAAGATTTATGGAATGGTTAAAAGTGCATGAAAATGGCCAATTTACTCACTCTGAGTTCTCAAAAAAGGTTTCTTCACCCCGGGAAGTTAATTAAATACCATTTGGAGGCATTTAATGTTCGAGCTAAAATGGATGATTTTCGACAAAAGAGATAACACCCCCCCATTACGTCATGCTTCAGAAATGTGGAAAATGGTCCGTTTTCAAATGTTTTATTTTTGAACGTCAGTTCACATTTGTAGGTGGATCATCAGTGTTAGAGCTAAAATTAGCATGTTTAAAGCGATTTTCATGCTTCCAGGGGCTCGGGAAGTGAATTAAATACTATTTGGAGGCATTTAATGTTCAAGCAAAAACAGCTGATTTTTGACAAAAGAGATAACACCCCCCCATTACGTCATGCTTCAGAAACGTGGAAAATGGTCCGTTTTCAAATGTTTTATTTTTGAACGTCAGTTCACATTTGTAGGTGGATCATCAGTGTTAGAGCTAAAATTAGCATGTTTAAAGTGATTTCCATGCTTCCAGGGGCCCTAAACACAAGATTTATGGAATGGTTAAAAGTGCATGAAAATGGCCAATTTACTCACTCTGAGTTCTCAAAAAGGGTTTCTTCACCCCGGGAAGTTAATTAAATACCATTTGGAGGCATTTAATGTTCGAGCCAAAATGGCTGATTTTCGACAAAAGAGATAACACCCCCCCCCCCATTACGTCATGCTTCAGAAATGTGGAAAATGGTCCGTTTTCAAATGTTTTATTTTTGAACTTCAGTTCACATTTGTAGGTGGATCATCAGTGTTAGAGCTAAAATTAGCATGTTTAAAGTGATTTTCATGCTTCCAGGGGCTCGGGAAGTGAATTAAATACTATTTGGAGGCATTTAATGTTCAAGCAAAAACAGCTGATTTTTGACAAAAGAGATAACCCCCCCATTACGTCATGCTTCAGAAATGTGGAAAATGGTCCGTTTTCAAATGTTTTATTTTTGAACGTCAGTTCACATTTGTAGGTGGATCATCAGTGTTAGAGCTAAAATTAGCATGTTTAAAGTGATTTTCATGCTTCCAGGGGCCCTAAACACAAGATTTATGGAATGGTTAAAAGTGCATGAAAATGGCCAATTTACTCACTCTGAGTTCTCAAAAAGGGTTTCTTCACCCCGGGAAGTTAATTAAATACCATTTGGAGGCATTTAATGTTCGAGCTAAAATGGATGATTTTCGACAAAAGAGATAGCACCCCCCCATTACGTCATGCTTCAGAAATGTGGAAAATGGTCCGTTTTCAAATGTTTTATTTTTGAACGTCAGTTCACATTTGTAGGTGGATCATCAGTGTTAGAGCTAAAATTAGCATGTTTAAAGTGATTTTCATGCTTCCAGGGGCTCGGGAAGTGAATTAAATACTATTTGGAGGCATTTAATGTTCAAGCAAAAACAGCTGATTTTTGACAAAAGAGATACCACCCCCCATTACGTCATGCTTCAGAAATGTGGAAAATGGTCCGTTTTCAAATGTTTTATTTTTGAACGTCAGTTCACATTTGTAGGTGGATCATCAGTGTTAGAGCTAAAATTAGCATGTTTAAAGTGATTTTCATGCTTCCAGGGGCTCGGGAAGTGAATTAAATACTATTTGGAGGCATTTAATGTTCAAGCAAAAACAGCTGATTTTTGACAAAAGAGAAAACACCCCCCCATTACTTCATGTTTCTGAAATGTGGAAAATGGTCCGTTTTCAAATGTTTTATTTTTGAACGTCAGTTCACATTTGTAGGTGGATCATCAGTGTTAGAGCTAAAATTAGCATGTTTAAAGTGATTTTCATGCTTTCAGGGTCCCTAAACACAAGATTTATGGAATGGTTAAAAGTGCATGAAAATGGCCAGTTTACTCACTCTGAGTTCTCAAAAAAGGTTTCTTCATCCCGGGAAGTTAATTAAATACCATTTGGAGGCATTTAATGTTCGAGCTAAAACGGATGATTTTCGACAAAAGAGATAACACCCCCCATTACGTCATGCTTCAGAAATGTGGAAAATGGTCCGTTTTCAAATGTTTTATTTTTGAACGTCAGTTCACATTTGTAGGTGGATCATCAGTGTTAGAGCTAAAATTAGCATGTATAAAGTGATTTTCATGCTTCCAGGGGCTCGGGAAGTTAATTAAATACCATTTGGAGGCATTTAATGTTCGAGCAAAATCGGCTGATTTTCGACAACAGGAGATAACACCCCCCCATTACGTCATGCTTCAGAAATGTGGAAAATGGTCCGTTTTCAAATGTTTTATTTTTGAACGTCAGTTCACATTTGTAGGTGGATCATCAGTGTTAGAGCTAAAATTAGCATGTTTAAAGTGATTTTCATGCTTCCAGGGGCCCTAAACACAAGATTTATGGAATGGTTAAAAGTGCATGAAAATGGCCAATTTACTCACTCTGAGTTCTCAAAAAAGGTTTCTTCACCCCGGGAAGTTAATTAAATACCATTTGGAGGCATTTAATGTTCGAGCTAAAATGGATGATTTTCGACAAAAGAGATAACACCCCCCCATTACGTCATGCTTCAGAAATGTGGAAAATGGTCCGTTTTCAAATGTTTTATTTTTGAACGTCAGTTCACATTTGTAGGTGGATCATCAGTGTTAGAGCTAAAATTAGCATGTTTAAAGCGATTTTCATGCTTCCAGGGGCTCGGGAAGTGAATTAAATACTATTTGGAGGCATTTAATGTTCAAGCAAAAACAGCTGATTTTTGACAAAAGAGATAACACCCCCCCATTACGTCATGCTTCAGAAACGTGGAAAATGGTCCGTTTTCAAATGTTTTATTTTTGAACGTCAGTTCACATTTGTAGGTGGATCATCAGTGTTAGAGCTAAAATTAGCATGTTTAAAGTGATTTCCATGCTTCCAGGGGCCCTAAACACAAGATTTATGGAATGGTTAAAAGTGCATGAAAATGGCCAATTTACTCACTCTGAGTTCTCAAAAAGGGTTTCTTCACCCCGGGAAGTTAATTAAATACCATTTGGAGGCATTTAATGTTCGAGCCAAAATGGCTGATTTTCGACAAAAGAGATAACACCCCCCCCCCCATTACGTCATGCTTCAGAAATGTGGAAAATGGTCCGTTTTCAAATGTTTTATTTTTGAACTTCAGTTCACATTTGTAGGTGGATCATCAGTGTTAGAGCTAAAATTAGCATGTTTAAAGTGATTTTCATGCTTCCAGGGGCTCGGGAAGTGAATTAAATACTATTTGGAGGCATTTAATGTTCAAGCAAAAACAGCTGATTTTTGACAAAAGAGATAACCCCCCCATTACGTCATGCTTCAGAAATGTGGAAAATGGTCCGTTTTCAAATGTTTTATTTTTGAACGTCAGTTCACATTTGTAGGTGGATCATCAGTGTTAGAGCTAAAATTAGCATGTTTAAAGTGATTTTCATGCTTCCAGGGGCCCTAAACACAAGATTTATGGAATGGTTAAAAGTGCATGAAAATGGCCAATTTACTCACTCTGAGTTCTCAAAAAGGGTTTCTTCACCCCGGGAAGTTAATTAAATACCATTTGGAGGCATTTAATGTTCGAGCTAAAATGGATGATTTTCGACAAAAGAGATAGCACCCCCCCATTACGTCATGCTTCAGAAATGTGGAAAATGGTCCGTTTTCAAATGTTTTATTTTTGAACGTCAGTTCACATTTGTAGGTGGATCATCAGTGTTAGAGCTAAAATTAGCATGTTTAAAGTGATTGTCATGCTTTCAGGCGCCCTAAACACAAGATTTATGGAATGGTTAAAAGTGCATGAAAATGGCCAATTTACTCACTCTGAGTTCTCAAAAAAGGTTTCTTCATCCCGGGAAGTTAATTAAATACCATTTGGAGGCATTTAATGTTCGAGCTAAAACGGATGATTTTCGACAAAAGAGATAACACCCCCCCCATTACGTCATGCTTCAGAAATGTTTAAAATGGTCCGTTTTCAAATGTTTTATTTTTGAACGTCAGTTCACATTTGTAGGTGGATCATCAGTGTTAGAGCTAAAATTAGCATGTTTAAAGTGATTTTCATGCTTACAGGGGCCCTAAACACAAGATTTATGGAATGGTTAAAAGTGCATGAAAATGGCCAATTTACTCACTCTGAGTTCTCAAAAAGGGTTTCTTCACCCCGGGAAGTTAATTAAATACCATTTGGAGGCATTTAATGTTCGAGCCAAAACGGCTGATTTTCGACAAAAGAGATAACACCCCCCCATTACGTCATGCTTCAGAAATGTGGAAAATGGTCCGTTTTCAAATGTTTTATTTTTGAACGTCAGTTCACATTTGTAGGTGGATCATCAGTGTTAGAGCTAAAATTAGCATGTTTAAAGTGATTTTCATGCTTCCAGGGGCTCGGGAAGTGAATTAAATACTATTTGGAGGCATTTAATGTTCAAGCAAAAACAGCTGATTTTTGACAAAAGAGATAACACCCCCCCATTACGTCATGCTTCAGAAATGTGGAAAACGGTCCGTTTTCAAATGTTTTATTTTTGAACGTCAGTTCACATTTGTAGGTGGATCATCAGTGTTAGAGCTAAAATTAGCATGTTTAAAGTGATTTTCATACTGCCAGGGGCTCGGAAAGTGAATTAAATACTATTTGGAGGTATTTAATGTTCAAGCAAAAACAGCTGATTTTTGACAAAAGAGATAACACCCCCCCATTACTTCATGTTTCTGAAATGTGGAAAATGGTCCGTTTTCAAATGTTTTATTTTTGAACGTCAGTTCACATTTGTAGGTGGATCATCAGTGTTAGAGCTAAAATTAGCATGTTTAAAGTGATTTTCATGCTTTCAGGGTCCCTAAACACAAGATTTATGGAAAGGTTAAAAGTGCATGAAAATGGCCAATTTACTCACTCTGAGTTCTCAAAAAAGGTTTCTTCATCCCGGGAAGTTAATTAAATACCATTTGGAGGCATTTAATGTTCGAGCTAAAACGGATGATTTTCGACAAAAGAGATAACACCCCCCATTACGTCATGCTTCAGAAATGTGGAAAATGGTCCGTTTTCAAATGTTTTATTTTTGAACGTCAGTTCACATTTGTAGGTGGATCATCAGTGTTAGAGCTAAAATTAGCATGTATAAAGTTATTTTCATGCTTCCAGGGGCTCGGGAAGTTAATTAAATACCATTTGGAGGCATTTAATGTTCAAGCAAAAACAGCTGATTTTTGACAAAAGAGATAACACCCCCCCATTATTTCATGTTTCTGAAATGTGGAAAATGGTCCGTTTTCAAATGTTTTATTTTTGAACGTCAGTTCACATTTGTAGGTGGATCATCAGTGTTAGAGCTAAAATTAGCATGTTTAAAGTGATTTTCATGCTTCCAGGGGCCCTAAACACAAGATTTATGGAATGGTTAAAAGTGCATGAAAATGGCCAATTTACTCACTCTGAGTTCTCAAAAAGGGTTTCTTCACGCCGGGAAGTTAATTAAATACCATTTGGAGGCATTTAATGTTCGAGCTAAAATGGATGATTTTCGACAAAAGAGATAACACCCCCCCATTACGTCATGCTTCAGAAATGTGGAAAATGGTCCGTTTTCAAATGTTTTATTTTTGAACGTCAGTTCACATTTGTAGGTGGATCATCAGTGTTAGAGCTAAAATTAGCATGTTTAAAGTGATTTTCATGCTGCCAGGGGCTCGGAAAGTGAATTAAATACTATTTGGAGGCATTTAATGTTCAAGCAAAAACAGCTGATTTTTGACAAAACAGATAACACCCCCCCATTACTTCATGTTTCTGAAATGTGGAAAATGGTCCGTTTTCAAATGTTTTATTTTTGAACGTCAGTTCACATTTGTAGGTGGATCATCAGTGTTAGAGCTAAAATTAGCATGTTTAAAGTGATTTTCATGCTTTCAGGGTCCCTAAACACAAGATTTATGGAATGGTTAAAAGTGCATGAAAATGGCCAATTTACTCACTCTGAGTTCTCAAAAAAGGTTTCTTCATCCCGGGAAGTTAATTAAATACCATTTGGAGGCATTTAATGTTCGAGCTAAAACGGATGATTTTCGACAAAAGAGATAACACCCCCCATTACGTCATGCTTCAGAAATGTGGAAAATGGTCCGTTTTCAAATGTTTTATTTTTGAACGTCAGTTCACATTTGTAGGTGGATCATCAGTGTTAGAGCTAAAATTAGCATGTATAAAGTGATTTTCATGCTTCCAGGGGCTCGGGAAGTTAATTAAATACCATTTGGAGGCATTTCATGTTCGAGCAAAATCGGCTGATTTTCGACAACAGGAGATAACACCCCCCCATTACGTCATGCTTCAGAAATGTGGAAAATGGTCCATTTTCAAATGTTTTATTTTTGAACGTCAGTTCACATTTGTAGGTGGATCATCAGTTTTAGAGCTAAAATTAGCATGTTTAAAGTGATTTTCATGCTTCCAGGGGCCCTAAACACAAGATTTATGGAATGGTTAAAAGTGCATGAAAATGGCCAATTTACTCACTCTGAGTTCTCAAAAAAGGTTTCTTCACCCCGGGAAGTTAATTAAATACCATTTGGAGGCATTTAATGTTCGAGCCAAAATGGCTGATTTTCGACAAAAGAGATAACACCCCCCCCCATTACGTCATGCTTCAGAAATGTGGAAAATGGTCCGTTTTCAAATGTTTTATTTTTGAACTTCAGTTCACATTTGTAGGTGGATCATCAGTGTTAGAGCTAAAATTAGCATGTTTAAAGCGATTTTCATGCTTCCAGGGGCTCGGGAAGTGAATTAAATACTATTTGGAGGCATTTAATGTTCAAGCAAAAACAGCTGATTTTTGACAAAAGAGATAACACCCCCCCATTACGTCATGCTTCAGAAACGTGGAAAATGGTCCGTTTTCAAATGTTTTATTTTTGAACGTCAGTTCACATTTGTAGGTGGATCACCAGTGTTAGAGCTAAAATTAGCATGTTTAAAGTGATTTCCATGCTTCCAGGGGCCCTAAACACAAGATTTATGGAATGGTTAAAAGTGCATGAAAATGGCCAATTTACTCACTCTGAGTTCTCAAAAAGGGTTTCTTCACCCCCGGAAGTTAATTAAATACCATTTGGAGGCATTTAATGTTCGAGCCAAAATGGCTGATTTTCGACAAAAGAGATAACACCCCCCCCCCATTACGTCATGCTTCAGAAATGTGGAAAATGGTCCGTTTTCAAATGTTTTATTTTTGAACTTCAGTTCACATTTGTAGGTGGATCATCAGTGTTAGAGCTAAAATTAGCATGTTTAAAGTAATTTTCATGCTTCCAGGGGCTCGGGAAGTGAATTAAATACTATTTGGAGGCATTTAATGTTCAAGCAAAAACAGCTGATTTTTGACAAAAGAGATAACCCCCCCATTACGTCATGCTTCAGAAAATGGAAAATGGTCCGTTTTCAAATGTTTTATTTTTGAACGTCAGTTCACATTTGTAGGTGGATCATCAGTGTTAGAGCTAAAATTAGCATGTTTAAAGTGATTTTCATGCTTCCAGGGGCCCTAAACACAAGATTTTTGGAATGGTTAAAAGTGCATGAAAATGGCCAATTTACTCACTCTGAGTTCTCAAAAAGGGTTTCTTCACCCCGGGAAGTTAATTAAATACCATTTGGAGGCATTTAATGTTCGAGCTAAAATGGATGATTTTCGACAAAAGAGATAACACCCCCCCATTACGTCATGCTTCAGAAATGTGGAAAATGGTCCGTTTTCAAATGTTTTATTTTTGAACGTCAGTTCACATTTGTAGGTGGATCATCAGTGTTAGAGCTAAAATTACCATGTTTAAAGTGATTTTCATACTTCCAGGGGCTCGGGAAGTGAATTAAATACTATTTGGAGGCATTTAATGTTCAAGCAAAAACAGCTGATTTTTGACAAAAGAGATAACACCCCCCCATTACGTCATGCTTCAGAAATGTGGAAAATGGTCCGTTTTCAAATGTTTTATTTTTGAACGTCAGTTCACATTTGTAGGTGGATCATCAGTGTTAGAGCTAAAATTAGCATGTTTAAAGTGATTTTCATGCTTCCAGGGGCTCGGGAAGTGAATTAAATACTATTTGGAGGCATTTAATGTTCAAGCAAAAACAGCTGATTTTTGACAAAAGAGATACCACCCCCCATTACGTCATGCTTCAGAAATGTGGAAAATGGTCCGTTTTCAAATGTTTTATTTTTGAACGTCAGTTCACATTTGTAGGTGGATCATCAGTGTTAGAGCTAAAATTAGCATGTTTAAAGTGATTTTCATGCTTCCAGGGGCCCTAAACACAAGATTTATGGAATGGTTAAAAGTGCATGAAAATGGCCAATTTACTCACTCTGAGTTCTCAAAAAAGGTTTCTTCACCCCGGGAAGTTAATTAAATACCATTTGGAGGCATTTAATGTTCGAGCTAAAACGGATGAATTTTCGACAAAAGAGATAACACCCCCCATTACGTCATGCTTCAGAAATGTGGAAAATGGTCCGTTTTCAAATGTTTTATTTTTGAACGTCAGTTCACATTTGTAGGTGGATCATCAGTGTTAGAGCTAAAATTAGCATGTATAAAGTGATTTTCATGCTTCCAGGGGCTCGGGAAGTTAATTAAATACCATTTGGAGGCATTTAATGTTCGAGCAAAAACAACTGATTTTCGACAAAAGGAGATAACACCCCCCAATTACGTCATGCTTCAGAAATGTGGAAAATGGTCCGTTTTCAAATGTTTTATTTTTGAACGTCAGTTCACATTTGTAGGTGGATCATCAGTGTTAGAGCTAAAATTAGCATGTTTAAAGTGATTTTCATGCTTCCAGGGGCCCTAAACACAAGATTTATGGAATGGTTAAAAGTGCATGAAAATGGCCAATTTACTCACTCTGAGTTCTCAAAAAAGGTTTCTTCACCCCGGGAAGTTAATTAAATACCATTTGGAGGCATTTAATGTTCGAGCTAAAATGGATGATTTCCGACAAAAGAGATAACACCCCCCATTAAGTCATGCTACAGAAATGTGGAAAATGGTCCGTTTTCAAATGTTTTATTTTTGAACGTCAGTTCACATTTGTAGGTGGATCATCAGTGTTAGAGCTAAAATTAGCATGTTTAAAGCGATTTTCATGCTTCCAGGGGCTCGGGAAGTGAATTAAATACTATTTGGAGGCATTTAATGTTCAAGCAAAAACAGCTGATTTTTGACAAAAGAGATAACACCCCCCCATTACGTCATGCTTCAGAAACGTGGAAAATGGTCCGTTTTCAAATGTTTTATTTTTGAACGTCAGTTCACATTTGTAGGTGGATCACCAGTGTTAGAGCTAAAATTAGCATGTTTAAAGTGATTTCCATGCTTCCAGGGGCCCTAAACACAAGATTTATGGAATGGTTAAAAGTGCATGAAAATGGCCAATTTACTCACTCTGAGTTCTCAAAAAGGGTTTCTTCACCCCCGGAAGTTAATTAAATACCATTTGGAGGCATTTAATGTTCGAGCCAAAATGGCTGATTTTCGACAAAAGAGATAACACCCCCCCCCCATTACGTCATGCTTCAGAAATGTGGAAAATGGTCCGTTTTCAAATGTTTTATTTTTGAACTTCAGTTCACATTTGTAGGTGGATCATCAGTGTTAGAGCTAAAATTAGCATGTTTAAAGTAATTTTCATGCTTCCAGGGGCTCGGGAAGTGAATTAAATACTATTTGGAGGCATTTAATGTTCAAGCAAAAACAGCTGATTTTTGACAAAAGAGATAACCCCCCCATTACGTCATGCTTCAGAAAATGGAAAATGGTCCGTTTTCAAATGTTTTATTTTTGAACGTCAGTTCACATTTGTAGGTGGATCATCAGTGTTAGAGCTAAAATTAGCATGTTTAAAGTGATTTTCATGCTTCCAGGGGCCCTAAACACAAGATTTTTGGAATGGTTAAAAGTGCATGAAAATGGCCAATTTACTCACTCTGAGTTCTCAAAAAGGGTTTCTTCACCCCGGGAAGTTAATTAAATACCATTTGGAGGCATTTAATGTTCGAGCTAAAATGGATGATTTTCGACAAAAGAGATAACACCCCCCCATTACGTCATGCTTCAGAAATGTGGAAAATGGTCCGTTTTCAAATGTTTTATTTTTGAACGTCAGTTCACATTTGTAGGTGGATCATCAGTGTTAGAGCTAAAATTACCATGTTTAAAGTGATTTTCATACTTCCAGGGGCTCGGGAAGTGAATTAAATACTATTTGGAGGCATTTAATGTTCAAGCAAAAACAGCTGATTTTTGACAAAAGAGATACCACCCCCCCATTACGTCATGCTTCAGAAACGTGGAAAATGGTCCGTTTTCAAATGTTTTATTTTTGAACGTCAGTTCACATTTGTAGGTGGATCATCAGTGTTAGAGCTAAAATTAGCATGTTTAAAGTGATTTTCATGCTTCCAGGAGCCCTAAACACAAGATTTATGGAATGGTTAAAAGTGCATGAAAATGGCCAATTTACTCACTCTGTGTTCTCAAAAAGGGTTTCTTCACCCCGGGAAGTTAATTAAATACCATTTGGAGGCATTTAATGTTCGAGCCAAAATGGCTGATTTTCGACAAAAGAGATAACACCCCCCCATTACGTCATGCTTCAGAAATGTGGAAAATGGTCCGTTTTCAAATGTTTTATTTTTGAACGTCAGTTCACATTTGTAGGTGGATCATCAGTGTTAGAGCTAAAATTAGCATGTTTAAAGTGATTTTCATGCTTCCAGGGGCTCGGGAAGTGAATTAAATACTATTTGGAGGCATTTAATGTTCAAGCAAAAACAGCTGATTTTTGACAAAAGAGATACCACCCCCCATTACGTCATGCTTCAGAAATGTGGAAAATGGTCCGTTTTCAAATGTTTTATTTTTGAACGTCAGTTCACATTTGTAGGTGGATCATCAGTGTTAGAGCTAAAATTAGCATGTTTAAAGTGATTTTCATGCTTCCAGGGGCCCTAAACACAAGATTTATGGAATGGTTAAAAGTGCATGAAAATGGCCAATTTACTCACTCTGAGTTCTCAAAAAAGGTTTCTTCACCCCGGGAAGTTAATTAAATACCATTTGGAGGCATTTAATGTTCGAGCTAAAACGGATGATTTTCGACAAAAGAGATAACACCCCCCATTACGTCATGCTTCAGAAATGTGGAAAATGGTCCGTTTTCAAATGTTTTATTTTTGAACGTCAGTTCACATTTGTAGGTGGATCGTCAGTGTTAGAGCTAAAATTAGCATGTATAAAGTGATTTTCATGCTTCCAGGGGCTCGGGAAGTTAATTAAATACCATTTGGAGGCATTTAATGTTCGAGCAAAAACAACTGATTTTCGACAAAAGGAGATAACACCCCCCCATTACGTCATGCTTCAGAAATGTGGAAAATGGTCCGTTTTCAAATGTTTTATTTTTGAACGTCAGTTCACATTTGTAGGTGGATCATCAGTGTTAGAGCTAAAATTAGCATGTTTAAAGTGATTTTCATGCTTCCAGGGGCCCTAAACACAAGATTTATGGAATGGTTAAAAGTGCATGAAAATGGCCAATTTACTCACTCTGAGTTCTCAAAAAAGGTTTCTTCACCCCGGGAAGTTAATTAAATACCATTT
Organism: Lissotriton vulgaris; assembly: GCF_964263255.1. NCBI lineage: Eukaryota > Metazoa > Chordata > Amphibia > Caudata > Salamandridae > Lissotriton > Lissotriton vulgaris. The sequence goes on along the minus strand of NW_028248496.1, from coordinate 145,694 downwards.
GGAGGCATTTAATGTTCGAGCTAAAATGGATGATTTCCGACAAAAGAGATAACACCCCCCATTAAGTCATGCTACAGAAATGTGGAAAATGGTCCGTTTTCAAATGTTTTATTTTTGAACGTCAGTTCACATTTGTAGGTGGATCATCAGTGTTAGAGCTAAAATTAGCATGTTTAAAGTGATTTTCATGCTTCCAGGGGCTCGGGAAGTGAATTAAATACTATTTGGAGGCATTTAATGTTCAAGCAAAAACAGCTGATTTTTGACAAAAGAGAAAACACCCCCCCATTACTTCATGTTTCTGAAATGTGGAAAATGGTCCGTTTTCAAATGTTTTATTTTTGAACGTCAGTTCACATTTGTAGGTGGATCATCAGTGTTAGAGCTAAAATTAGCATGTTTAAAGTGATTTTCATGCTTTCAGGGTCCCTAAACACAAGATTTATGGAATGGTTAAAAGTGCATGAAAATGGCCAGTTTACTCACTCTGAGTTCTCAAAAAAGGTTTCTTCATCCCGGGAAGTTAATTAAATACCATTTGGAGGCATTTAATGTTCGAGCTAAAACGGATGATTTTCGACAAAAGAGATAACACCCCCCATTACGTCATGCTTCAGAAATGTGGAAAATGGTCCGTTTTCAAATGTTTTATTTTTGAACGTCAGTTCACATTTGTAGGTGGATCATCAGTGTTAGAGCTAAAATTAGCATGTATAAAGTGATTTTCATGCTTCCAGGGGCTCGGGAAGTTAATTAAATACCATTTGGAGGCATTTAATGTTCGAGCAAAATCGGCTGATTTTCGACAACAGGAGATAACACCCCCCCATTACGTCATGCTTCAGAAATGTGGAAAATGGTCCGTTTTCAAATGTTTTATTTTTGAACGTCAGTTCACATTTGTAGGTGGATCATCAGTGTTAGAGCTAAAATTAGCATGTTTAAAGTGATTTTCATGCTTCCAGGGGCCCTAAACACAAGATTTATGGAATGGTTAAAAGTGCATGAAAATGGCCAATTTACTCACTCTGAGTTCTCAAAAAAGGTTTCTTCACCCCGGGAAGTTAATTAAATACCATTTGGAGGCATTTAATGTTCGAGCTAAAATGGATGATTTTCGACAAAAGAGATAACACCCCCCCATTACGTCATGCTTCAGAAATGTGGAAAATGGTCCGTTTTCAAATGTTTTATTTTTGAACGTCAGTTCACATTTGTAGGTGGATCATCAGTGTTAGAGCTAAAATTAGCATGTTTAAAGCGATTTTCATGCTTCCAGGGGCTCGGGAAGTGAATTAAATACTATTTGGAGGCATTTAATGTTCAAGCAAAAACAGCTGATTTTTGACAAAAGAGATAACACCCCCCCATTACGTCATGCTTCAGAAACGTGGAAAATGGTCCGTTTTCAAATGTTTTATTTTTGAACGTCAGTTCACATTTGTAGGTGGATCATCAGTGTTAGAGCTAAAATTAGCATGTTTAAAGTGATTTCCATGCTTCCAGGGGCCCTAAACACAAGATTTATGGAATGGTTAAAAGTGCATGAAAATGGCCAATTTACTCACTCTGAGTTCTCAAAAAGGGTTTCTTCACCCCGGGAAGTTAATTAAATACCATTTGGAGGCATTTAATGTTCGAGCCAAAATGGCTGATTTTCGACAAAAGAGATAACACCCCCCCCCCCATTACGTCATGCTTCAGAAATGTGGAAAATGGTCCGTTTTCAAATGTTTTATTTTTGAACTTCAGTTCACATTTGTAGGTGGATCATCAGTGTTAGAGCTAAAATTAGCATGTTTAAAGTGATTTTCATGCTTCCAGGGGCTCGGGAAGTGAATTAAATACTATTTGGAGGCATTTAATGTTCAAGCAAAAACAGCTGATTTTTGACAAAAGAGATAACCCCCCCATTACGTCATGCTTCAGAAATGTGGAAAATGGTCCGTTTTCAAATGTTTTATTTTTGAACGTCAGTTCACATTTGTAGGTGGATCATCAGTGTTAGAGCTAAAATTAGCATGTTTAAAGTGATTTTCATGCTTCCAGGGGCCCTAAACACAAGATTTATGGAATGGTTAAAAGTGCATGAAAATGGCCAATTTACTCACTCTGAGTTCTCAAAAAGGGTTTCTTCACCCCGGGAAGTTAATTAAATACCATTTGGAGGCATTTAATGTTCGAGCTAAAATGGATGATTTTCGACAAAAGAGATAGCACCCCCCCATTACGTCATGCTTCAGAAATGTGGAAAATGGTCCGTTTTCAAATGTTTTATTTTTGAACGTCAGTTCACATTTGTAGGTGGATCATCAGTGTTAGAGCTAAAATTAGCATGTTTAAAGTGATTTTCATGCTTCCAGGGGCTCGGGAAGTGAATTAAATACTATTTGGAGGCATTTAATGTTCAAGCAAAAACAGCTGATTTTTGACAAAAGAGATACCACCCCCCATTACGTCATGCTTCAGAAATGTGGAAAATGGTCCGTTTTCAAATGTTTTATTTTTGAACGTCAGTTCACATTTGTAGGTGGATCATCAGTGTTAGAGCTAAAATTAGCATGTTTAAAGTGATTTTCATGCTTCCAGGGGCCCTAAACACAAGATTTATGGAATGGTTAAAAGTGCATGAAAATGGCCAATTTACTCACTCTGAGTTCTCAAAAAAGGTTTCTTCACCCCGGGAAGTTAATTAAATACCATTTGGAGGCATTTAATGTTCGAGCTAAAACGGATGATTTTCGACAAAAGAGATAACACCCCCCATTACGTCATGCTTCAGAAATGTGGAAAATGGTCCGTTTTCAAATGTTTTATTTTTGAACGTCAGTTCACATTTGTAGGTGGATCATCAGTGTTAGAGCTAAAATTAGCATGTATAAAGTGATTTTCATGCTTCCAGGGGCTCGGGAAGTTAATTAAATACCATTTGGAGGCATTTAATGTTCGAGCAAAAACAACTGATTTTCGACAAAAGGAGAGAACACCCCCCCATTACGTCATGCTTCAGAAATGTGGAAAATGGTCCGTTTTCAAATGTTTTATTTTTGAACGTCAGTTCACATTTGTAGGTGGATCATCAGTGTTAGAGCTAAAATTAGCATGTTTAAAGTGATTTTCATGCTTCCAGGGGCCCTAAACACAAGATTTATGGAATGGTTAAAAGTGCATGAAAATGGCCAATTTACTCACTCTGAGTTCTCAAAAAAGGTTTCTTCACCCCGGGAAGTTAATTAAATACCATTTGGAGGCATTTAATGTTCGAGCTAAAATGGATGATTTTCGACAAAAGAGATAACACCCCCCATTAAGTCATGCTACAGAAATGTGGAAAATGGTCCGTTTTCAAATGTTTTATTTTTGAACGTCAGTTCACATTTGTAGGTGGATCATCAGTGTTAGAGCTAAAATTAGCATGTTTAAAGTGATTTTCATGCTTCCAGGGGCTCGGGAAGTGAATTAAATACTATTTGGAGGCATTTAATGTTCAAGCAAAAACAGCTGATTTTTGACAAAAGAGAAAACACCCCCCCATTACTTCATGTTTCTGAAATGTGGAAAATGGTCCGTTTTCAAATGTTTTATTTTTGAACGTCAGTTCACATTTGTAGGTGGATCATCAGTGTTAGAGCTAAAATTAGCATGTTTAAAGTGATTTTCATGCTTTCAGGGTCCCTAAACACAAGATTTATGGAATGGTTAAAAGTGCATGAACATGGCCAATTTTGTCACTCTGAGTTCTCAAAAAAGGTTTCTTCATCCCGGGAAGTTAATTAAATACCATTTGGAGGCATTTAATGTTCGAGCTAAAACGGATGATTTTCGACAAAAGAGATAACACCCCCCATTACGTCATGCTTCAGAAATGTGGAAAATGGTCCGTTTTCAAATGTTTTATTTTTGAACGTCAGTTCACATTTGTAGGTGGATCATCAGTGTTAGAGCTAAAATTAGCATGTATAAAGTGATTTTCATGCTTCCAGGGGCTCGGGAAGTTAATTAAATACCATTTGGAGGCATTTAATGTTCGAGCAAAATCGGCTGATTTTCGACAACAGGAGATAACACCCCCCCATTACGTCATGCTTCAGAAATGTGGAAAATGGTCCGTTTTCGAATGTTTTATTTTTGAACGTCAGTTCACATTTGTAGGTGGATCATCAGTGTTAGAGCTAAAATTAGCATGTTTAAAGTGATTTTCATGCTTCCAGGGGCCCTAAACACAAGATTTATGGAATGGTTAAAAGTGCATGAAAATGGCCAATTTACTCACTCTGAGTTCTCAAAAAAGGTTTCTTCACCCCGGGAAGTTAATTAAATACCATTTGGAGGCATTTAATGTTCGAGCTAAAATGGATGATTTTCGACAAAAGAGATAACACCCCCCCATTACGTCATGCTTCAGAAATGTGGAAAATGGTCCGTTTTCAAATGTTTTATTTTTGAACGTCAGTTCACATTTGTAGGTGGATCATCAGTGTTAGAGCTAAAATTAGCATGTTTAAAGCGATTTTCATGCTTCCAGGGGCTCGGGAAGTGAATTAAATACTATTTGGAGGCATTTAATGTTCAAGCAAAAACAGCTGATTTTTGACAAAAGAGATAACACCCCCCCATTACGTCATGCTTCAGAAACGTGGAAAATGGTCCGTTTTCAAATGTTTTATTTTTGAACGTCAGTTCACATTTGTAGGTGGATCATCAGTGTTAGAGCTAAAATTAGCATGTTTAAAGTGATTTCCATGCTTCCAGGGGCCCTAAACACAAGATTTATGGAATGGTTAAAAGTGCATGAAAATGGCCAATTTACTCACTCTGAGTTCTCAAAAAGGGTTTCTTCACCCCGGGAAGTTAATTAAATACCATTTGGAGGCATTTAATGTTCGAGTTAAAATGGCTGATTTTCGACAAAAGAGATAACACCCCCCCCCCATTACGTCATGCTTCAGAAATGTGGAAAATGGTCCGTTTTCAAATGTTTTATTTTTGAACTTCAGTTCACATTTGTAGGTGGATCATCAGTGTTAGAGCTAAAATTAGCATGTTTAAAGTGATTTTCATGCTTCCAGGGGCTCGGGAAGTGAATTAAATACTATTTGGAGGCATTTAATGTTCAAGCAAAAACAGCTGATTTTTGACAAAAGAGATAACCCCCCCATTACGTCATGCTTCAGAAATGTGGAAAATGGTCCGTTTTCAAATGTTTTATTTTTGAACGTCAGTTCACATTTGTAGGTGGATCATCAGTGTTAGAGCTAAAATTAGCATGTTTAAAGTGATTTTCATGCTTCCAGGGGCCCTAAACACAAGATTTATGGAATGGTTAAAAGTGCATGAAAATGGCCAATTTACTCACTCTGAGTTCTCAAAAAGGGTTTCTTCACCCCGGGAAGTTAATTAAATACCATTTGGAGGCATTTAATGTTCGAGCTAAAATGGATGATTTTCGACAAAAGAGATAACACCCCCCCATTACGTCATGCTTCAGAAATGTGGAAAATGGTCAGTTTTCAAATGTTTTATTTTTGAACGTCAGTTCACATTTGTAGGTGGATCATCAGTGTTAGAGCTAAAATTAGCATGTTTAAAGTGATTTTCATGCTTCCAGGGGCTCGGGAAGTGAATTAAATACTATTTGGAGGCATTTAATGTTCAAGCAAAAACAGCTGATTTTTGACAAAAGAGATAACACCCCCCCATTACGTCATGCTTCAGAAACGTGGAAAATGGTCAGTTTTCAAATGTTTTATTTTTGAACGTCAGTTCACATTTGTAGGTGGATCATCAGTGTTAGAGCTAAAATTAGCATGTTTAAAGTGATTTTCATGCTTCCAGGAGCCCTAAACACAAGATTTATGGAATGGTTAAAAGTGCATGAAAATGGCCAATTTACTCACTCTGAGTTCTCAAAAAGGGTTTCTTCACCCCGGGAAGTTAATTAAATACCATTTGGAGGCATTTAATGTTCGAGCCAAAATGGCTGATTTTCGACAAAAGAGATAACACCCCCCCATTACGTCATGCTTCAGAAATGTGGAAAATGGTCCGTTTTCAAATGTTTTATTTTTGAACGTCAGTTCACATTTGTAGGTGGATCATCAGTGTTAGAGCTAAAATTAGCATGTTTAAAGTGATTTTCATGCTTCCAGGGGCTCGGGAAGTGAATTAAATACTATTTGGAGGCATTTAATGTTCAAGCAAAAACAGCTGATTTTTGACAAAAGAGATAACACCCCCCCATTACGTCATGCTTCAGAAATGTGGAAAATGGTCCGTTTTCAAATGTTTTATTTTTGAACGTCAGTTCACATTTGTAGGTGGATCATCAGTGTTAGAGCTAAAATTAGCATGTTTAAAGTGATTTTCATGCTTCCAGGGGCCCTAAACACAAGATTTATGGAATGGTTAAAAGTGCATGAAAATGGCCAATTTACTCACTCTGAGTTCTCAAAAAAGGTTTCTTCGCCCCGGGAAGTTAATTAAATACCATTTGGAGGCATTTAATGTTCGAGCTAAAACGGATGATTTTCGACAAAAGAGATAACACCCCCCATTACGTCATGCTTCAGAAATGTGGAAAATGGTTCGTTTTCAAATGTTTTATTTTTGAACGTCAGTTCACATTTGTAGGTGGATCATCAGTGTTAGAGCTAAAATTAGCATGTATAAAGTGATTTTCATGCTTCCAGGGGCTCGGGAAGTTAATTAAATACCGTTTGGAGGCATTTAATGTTCGAGCAAAAACAGCAGATTTTCGACAAAAGGAGATAACACCCCCCCATTACGTCATGCTTCAGAAATGTGGAAAATGGTCCGTTTTCAAATGTTTTATTTTTGAACGTCAGTTCACATTTGTAGGTGGATCATCAGTGTTAGAGCTAAAATTAGCATGTTTAAAGTGATTTTCATGCTTCCAGGGGCCCTAAACACAAGATTTATGGAATGGTTAAAAGTGCATGAAAATGGCCAATTTACTCACTCTGAGTTCTCAAAAAGGGTTTCTTCACCCCGGGAAGTTAATTAAATACCATTTGGAGGCATTTAATGTTCGAGCTAAAATGGATGATTTTCGACAAAAGAGATAACACCCCCCCATTACGTCATGCTTCAGAAATGTGGAAAATGGTCCGTTTTCAAATGTTTTATTTTTGAACGTCAGTTCACATTTGTAGGTGGATCATCAGTGTTAGAGCTAAAATTAGCATGTTTAAAGTGATTTTCATGCTTCCAGGGGCTCGGGAAGTGAATTAAATACTATTTGGAGGCATTTAATGTTCAAGCAAAAACAGCTGATTTTTGACAAAAGAGATAACACCCCCCCATTACGTCATGCTTCAGAAACGTGGAAAATGGTCCGTTTTCAAATGTTTTATTTTTGAACGTCAGTTCACATTTGTAGGTGGATCATCAGTGTTAGAGCTAAAATTAGCATGTTTAAAGTGATTTTCATGCTTCCAGGAGCCCTAAACACTAGATTTATGGAATGGTTAAAAGTGCATGAAAATGGCCAATTTACTCACTCTGTGTTCTCAAAAAGGGTTTCTTCACCCCGGGAAGTTAATTAAATACCATTTGGAGGCATTTAATGTTCGAGCCAAAATGGCTGATTTTCGACAAAAGAGATAACACCCCCCCATTACGTCATGCTTCAGAAATGTGGAAAATGGTCCGTTTTCAAATGTTTTATTTTTGAACGTCAGTTCACATTTGTAGGTGGATCATCAGTGTTAGAGCTAAAATTAGCATGTTTAAAGTGATTTTCATGCTTCCAGGGGCTCGGGAAGTGAATTAAATACTATTTGGAGGCATTTAATGTTCAAGCAAAAACAGCTGATTTTTGACAAAAGAGATACCACCCCCCATTACGTCATGCTTCAGAAATGTGGAAAATGGTCCGTTTTCAAATGTTTTATTTTTGAACGTCAGTTCACATTTGTAGGTGGATCATCAGTGTTAGAGCTAAAATTAGCATGTTTAAAGTGATTTTCATGCTTCCAGGGGCCCTAAACACAAGATTTATGGAATGGTTAAAAGTGCATGAAAATGGCCAATTTACTCACTCTGAGTTCTCAAAAAAGGTTTCTTCACCCCGGGAAGTTAATTAAATACCATTTGGAGGCATTTAATGTTCGAGCTAAAACGGATGATTTTCGACAAAAGAGATAACACCCCCCATTACGTCATGCTTCAGAAATGTGGAAAATGGTCCGTTTTCAAATGTTTTATTTTTGAACGTCAGTTCACATTTGTAGGTGGATCATCAGTGTTAGAGCTAAAATTAGCATGTATAAAGTGATTTTCATGCTTCCAGGGGCTCGGGAAGTTAATTAAATACCATTTGGAGGCATTTAATGTTCGAGCAAAAACAACTGATTTTCGACAAAAGGAGATAACACCCCCCCATTACGTCATGCTTCAGAAATGTGGAAAATGGTCCGTTTTCAAATGTTTTATTTTTGAACGTCAGTTCACATTTGTAGGTGGATCATCAGTGTTAGAGCTAAAATTAGCATGTTTAAAGTGATTTTCATGCTTCCAGGGGCCCTAAACACAAGATTTATGGAATGGTTAAAAGTGCATGAAAATGGCCAATTTACTCACTCTGAGTTCTCAAAAAAGGTTTCTTCACCCCGGGAAGTTAATTAAATACCATTTGGAGGCATTTAATGTTCGAGCTAAAATGGATGATTTCCGACAAAAGAGATAACACCCCCCATTAAGTCATGCTACAGAAATGTGGAAAATGGTCCGTTTTCAAATGTTTTATTTTTGAACGTCAGTTCACATTTGTAGGTGGATCATCAGTGTTAGAGCTAAAATTAGCATGTTTAAAGTGATTTTCATGCTTCCAGGGGCTCGGGAAGTGAATTAAATACTATTTGGAGGCATTTAATGTTCAAGCAAAAACAGCTGATTTTTGACAAAAGAGAAAACACCCCCCCATTACTTCATGTTTCTGAAATGTGGAAAATGGTCCGTTTTCAAATGTTTTATTTTTGAACGTCAGTTCACATTTGTAGGTGGATCATCAGTGTTAGAGCTAAAATTAGCATGTTTAAAGTGATTTTCATGCTTTCAGGGTCCCTAAACACAAGATTTATGGAATGGTTAAAAGTGCATGAAAATGGCCAGTTTACTCACTCTGAGTTCTCAAAAAAGGTTTCTTCATCCCGGGAAGTTAATTAAATACCATTTGGAGGCATTTAATGTTCGAGCTAAAACGGATGATTTTCGACAAAAGAGATAACACCCCCCATTACGTCATGCTTCAGAAATGTGGAAAATGGTCCGTTTTCAAATGTTTTATTTTTGAACGTCAGTTCACATTTGTAGGTGGATCATCAGTGTTAGAGCTAAAATTAGCATGTATAAAGTGATTTTCATGCTTCCAGGGGCTCGGGAAGTTAATTAAATACCATTTGGAGGCATTTAATGTTCGAGCAAAATCGGCTGATTTTCGACAACAGGAGATAACACCCCCCCATTACGTCATGCTTCAGAAATGTGGAAAATGGTCCGTTTTCAAATGTTTTATTTTTGAACGTCAGTTCACATTTGTAGGTGGATCATCAGTGTTAGAGCTAAAATTAGCATGTTTAAAGTGATTTTCATGCTTCCAGGGGCCCTAAACACAAGATTTATGGAATGGTTAAAAGTGCATGAAAATGGCCAATTTACTCACTCTGAGTTCTCAAAAAAGGTTTCTTCACCCCGGGAAGTTAATTAAATACCATTTGGAGGCATTTAATGTTCGAGCTAAAATGGATGATTTTCGACAAAAGAGATAACACCCCCCCATTACGTCATGCTTCAGAAATGTGGAAAATGGTCCGTTTTCAAATGTTTTATTTTTGAACGTCAGTTCACATTTGTAGGTGGATCATCAGTGTTAGAGCTAAAATTAGCATGTTTAAAGCGATTTTCATGCTTCCAGGGGCTCGGGAAGTGAATTAAATACTATTTGGAGGCATTTAATGTTCAAGCAAAAACAGCTGATTTTTGACAAAAGAGATAACACCCCCCCCATTACGTCATGCTTCAGAAACGTGGAAAATGGTCCGTTTTCAAATGTTTTATTTTTGAACGTCAGTTCACATTTGTAGGTGGATCATCAGTGTTAGAGCTAAAATTAGCATGTTTAAAGTGATTTCCATGCTTCCAGGGGCCCTAAACACAAGATTTATGGAATGGTTAAAAGTGCATGAAAATGGCCAATTTACTCACTCTGAGTTCTCAAAAAGGGTTTCTTCACCCCGGGAAGTTAATTAAATACCATTTGGAGGCATTTAATGTTCGAGCCAAAATGGCTGATTTTCGACAAAAGAGATAACACCCCCCCCCCCCATTACGTCATGCTTCAGAAATGTGGAAAATGGTCCGTTTTCAAATGTTTTATTTTTGAACTTCAGTTCACATTTGTAGGTGGATCATCAGTGTTAGAGCTAAAATTAGCATGTTTAAAGTGATTTTCATGCTTCCAGGGGCTCGGGAAGTGAATTAAATACTATTTGGAGGCATTTAATGTTCAAGCAAAAACAGCTGATTTTTGACAAAAGAGATAACCCCCCCATTACGTCATGCTTCAGAAATGTGGAAAATGGTCCGTTTTCAAATGTTTTATTTTTGAACGTCAGTTCACATTTGTAGGTGGATCATCAGTGTTAGAGCTAAAATTAGCATGTTTAAAGTGATTTTCATGCTTCCAGGGGCCCTAAACACAAGATTTATGGAATGGTTAAAAGTGCATGAAAATGGCCAATTTACTCACTCTGAGTTCTCAAAAAGGGTTTCTTCACCCCGGGAAGTTAATTAAATACCATTTGGAGGCATTTAATGTTCGAGCTAAAATGGATGATTTTCGACAAAAGAGATAGCACCCCCCCATTACGTCATGCTTCAGAAATGTGGAAAATGGTCCGTTTTCAAATGTTTTATTTTTGAACGTCAGTTCACATTTGTAGGTGGATCATCAGTGTTAGAGCTAAAATTAGCATGTTTAAAGTGATTTTCATGCTTCCAGGGGCTCGGGAAGTGAATTAAATACTATTTGGAGGCATTTAATGTTCAAGCAAAAACAGCTGATTTTTGACAAAAGAGATACCACCCCCCATTACGTCATGCTTCAGAAATGTGGAAAATGGTCCGTTTTCAAATGTTTTATTTTTGAACGTCAGTTCACATTTGTAGGTGGATCATCAGTGTTAGAGCTAAAATTAGCATGTTTAAAGTGATTTTCATGCTTCCAGGGGCCCTAAACACAAGATTTATGGAATGGTTAAAAGTGCATGAAAATGGCCAATTTACTCACTCTGAGTTCTCAAAAAAGGTTTCTTCACCCCGGGAAGTTAATTAAATACCATTTGGAGGCATTTAATGTTCGAGCTCAAACGGATGATTTTCGACAAAAGAGATAACACCCCCCATTACGTCATGCTTCAGAAATGTGGAAAATGGTCCGTTTTCAAATGTTTTATTTTTGAACGTCAGTTCACATTTGTAGGTGGATCATCAGTGTTAGAGCTAAAATTAGCATGTATAAAGTGATTTTCATGCTTCCAGGGGCTCGGGAAGTTAATTAAATACCATTTGGAGGCATTTAATGTTCGAGCAAAAACAACTGATTTTCGACAAAAGGAGAGAACACCCCCCCATTACGTCATGCTTCAGAAATGTGGAAAATGGTCCGTTTTCAAATGTTTTATTTTTGAACGTCAGTTCACATTTGTAGGTGGATCATCAGTGTTAGAGCTAAAATTAGCATGTTTAAAGTGATTTTCATGCTTCCAGGGGCCCTAAACACAAGATTTATGGAATGGTTAAAAGTGCATGAAAATGGCCAATTTACTCACTCTGAGTTCTCAAAAAAGGTTTCTTCACCCCGGGAAGTTAATTAAATACCATTTGGAGGCATTTAATGTTCGAGCTAAAATGGATGATTTTCGACAAAAGAGATAACACCCCCCATTAAGTCATGCTACAGAAATGTGGAAAATGGTCCGTTTTCAAATGTTTTATTTTTGAACGTTAGTTCACATTTGTAGGTGGATCATCAGTGTTAGAGCTAAAATTAGCATGTTTAAAGTGATTTTCATGCTTCCAGGGGCTCGGGAAGTGAATTAAATACTATTTGGAGGCATTTAATGTTCAAGCAAAAACAGCTGATTTTTGACAAAAGAGATACCACCCCCCATTACGTCATGCTTCAGAAATGTGGAAAATGGTCCGTTTTCAAATGTTTTATTTTTGAACGTCAGTTCACATTTGTAGGTGGATCATCAGTGTTAGAGCTAAAATTAGCATGTTTAAAGTGATTTTCATGCTTTCAGGGTCCCTAAACACAAGATTTATGGAATGGTTAAAAGTGCATGAACATGGCCAATTTTGTCACTCTGAGTTCTCAAAAAAGGTTTCTTCATCCCGGGAAGTTAATTAAATACCATTTGGAGGCATTTAATGTTCGAGCTAAAACGGATGATTTTCGACAAAAGAGATAACACCCCCCATTACGTCATGCTTCAGAAATGTGGAAAATGGTCCGTTTTCAAATGTTTTATTTTTGAACGTCAGTTCACATTTGTAGGTGGATCATCAGTGTTAGAGCTAAAATTAGCATGTATAAAGTGATTTTCATGCTTCCAGGGGCTCGGGAAGTTAATTAAATACCATTTGGAGGCATTTAATGTTCGAGCAAAATCGGCTGATTTTCGACAACAGGAGATAACACCCCCCCATTACGTCATGCTTCAGAAATGTGGAAAATGGTCCGTTTTCGAATGTTTTATTTTTGAACGTCAGTTCACATTTGTAGGTGGATCATCAGTGTTAGAGCTAAAATTAGCATGTTTAAAGTGATTTTCATGCTTCCAGGGGCCCTAAACACAAGATTTATGGAATGGTTAAAAGTGCATGAAAATGGCCAATTTACTCACTCTGAGTTCTCAAAAAAGGTTTCTTCACCCCGGGAAGTTAATTAAATACCATTTGGAGGCATTTAATGTTCGAGCTAAAATGGATGATTTTCGACAAAAGAGATAACACCCCCCCATTACGTCATGCTTCAGAAATGTGGAAAATGGTCCGTTTTCAAATGTTTTATTTTTGAACGTCAGTTCACATTTGTAGGTGGATCATCAGTGTTAGAGCTAAAATTAGCATGTTTAAAGCGATTTTCATGCTTCCAGGGGCTCGGGAAGTGAATTAAATACTATTTGGAGGCATTTAATGTTCAAGCAAAAACAGCTGATTTTTGACAAAAGAGATAACACCCCCCCATTACGTCATGCTTCAGAAACGTGGAAAATGGTCCGTTTTCAAATGTTTTATTTTTGAACGTCAGTTCACATTTGTAGGTGGATCATCAGTGTTAGAGCTAAAATTAGCATGTTTAAAGTGATTTCCATGCTTCCAGGGGCCCTAAACACAAGATTTATGGAATGGTTAAAAGTGCATGAAAATGGCCAATTTACTCACTCTGAGTTCTCAAAAAGGGTTTCTTCACCCCGGGAAGTTAATTAAATACCATTTGGAGGCATTTAATGTTCGAGTTAAAATGGCTGATTTTCGACAAAAGAGATAACACCCCCCCCCCCATTACGTCATGCTTCAGAAATGTGGAAAATGGTCCGTTTTCAAATGTTTTATTTTTGAACTTCAGTTCACATTTGTAGGTGGATCATCAGTGTTAGAGCTAAAATTAGCATGTTTAAAGTGATTTTCATGCTTCCAGGGGCTCGGGAAGTGAATTAAATACTATTTGGAGGCATTTAATGTTCAAGCAAAAACAGCTGATTTTTGACAAAAGAGATAACCCCCCCATTACGTCATGCTTCAGAAATGTGGAAAATGGTCCGTTTTCAAATGTTTTATTTTTGAACGTCAGTTCACATTTGTAGGTGGATCATCAGTGTTAGAGCTAAAATTAGCATGTTTAAAGTGATTTTCATGCTTCCAGGGGCCCTAAACACAAGATTTATGGAATGGTTAAAAGTGCATGAAAATGGCCAATTTACTCACTCTGAGTTCTCAAAAAGGGTTTCTTCACCCCGGGAAGTTAATTAAATACCATTTGGAGGCATTTAATGTTCGAGCTAAAATGGATGATTTTCGACAAAAGAGATAACACCCCCCCATTACGTCATGCTTCAGAAATGTGGAAAATGGTCAGTTTTCAAATGTTTTATTTTTGAACGTCAGTTCACATTTGTAGGTGGATCATCAGTGTTAGAGCTAAAATTAGCATGTTTAAAGTGATTTTCATGCTTCCAGGGGCTCGGGAAGTGAATTAAATACTATTTGGAGGCATTTAATGTTCAAGCAAAAACAGCTGATTTTTGACAAAAGAGATAACACCCCCCCATTACGTCATGCTTCAGAAATGTGGAAAATGGTCAGTTTTCAAATGTTTTATTTTTGAACGTCAGTTCACATTTGTAGGTGGATCATCAGTGTTAGAGCTAAAATTAGCATGTTTAAAGTGATTTTCATGCTTCCAGGAGCCCTAAACACAAGATTTATGGAATGGTTAAAAGTGCATGAAAATGGCCAATTTACTCACTCTGAGTTCTCAAAAAGGGTTTCTTCACCCCGGGAAGTTAATTAAATACCATTTGGAGGCATTTAATGTTCGAGCCAAAATGGCTGATTTTCGACAAAAGAGATAACACCCCCCCATTACGTCATGCTTCAGAAATGTGGAAAATGGTCCGTTTTCAAATGTTTTATTTTTGAACGTCAGTTCACATTTGTAGGTGGATCATCAGTGTTAGAGCTAAAATTAGCATGTTTAAAGTGATTTTCATGCTTCCAGGGGCTCGGGAAGTGAATTAAATACTATTTGGAGGCATTTAATGTTCAAGCAAAAACAGCTGATTTTTGACAAAAGAGATAACACCCCCCCATTACGTCATGCTTCAGAAATGTGGAAAATGGTCCGTTTTCAAATGTTTTATTTTTGAACGTCAGTTCACATTTGTAGGTGGATCATCAGTGTTAGAGCTAAAATTAGCATGTTTAAAGTGATTTTCATGCTTCCAGGGGCCCTAAACACAAGATTTATGGAATGGTTAAAAGTGCATGAAAATGGCCAATTTACTCACTCTGAGTTCTCAAAAAAGGTTTCTTCGCCCCGGGAAGTTAATTAAATACCATTTGGAGGCATTTAATGTTCGAGCTAAAACGGATGATTTTCGACAAAAGAGATAACACCCCCCATTACGTCATGCTTCAGAAATGTGGAAAATGGTTCGTTTTCAAATGTTTTATTTTTGAACGTCAGTTCACATTTGTAGGTGGATCATCAGTGTTAGAGCTAAAATTAGCATGTATAAAGTGATTTTCATGCTTCCAGGGGCTCGGGAAGTTAATTAAATACCGTTTGGAGGCATTTAATGTTCGAGCAAAAACAGCAGATTTTCGACAAAAGGAGATAACACCCCCCCATTACGTCATGCTTCAGAAATGTGGAAAATGGTCCGTTTTCAAATGTTTTATTTTTGAACGTCAGTTCACATTTGTAGGTGGATCATCAGTGTTAGAGCTAAAATTAGCATGTTTAAAGTGATTTTCATGCTTCCAGGGGCCCTAAACACAAGATTTATGGAATGGTTAAAAGTGCATGAAAATGGCCAATTTACTCACTCTGAGTTCTCAAAAAGGGTTTCTTCACCCCGGGAAGTTAATTAAATACCATTTGGAGGCATTTAATGTTCGAGCTAAAATGGATGATTTTCGACAAAAGAGATAACACCCCCCCATTACGTCATGCTTCAGAAATGTGGAAAATGGTCCGTTTTCAAATGTTTTATTTTTGAACGTCAGTTCACATTTGTAGGTGGATCATCAGTGTTAGAGCTAAAATTAGCATGTTTAAAGTGATTTTCATGCTTCCAGGGGCTCGGGAAGTGAATTAAATACTATTTGGAGGCATTTAATGTTCAAGCAAAAACAGCTGATTTTTGACAAAAGAGATAACACCCCCCCATTACGTCATGCTTCAGAAACGTGGAAAATGGTCCGTTTTCAAATGTTTTATTTTTGAACGTCAGTTCACATTTGTAGGTGGATCATCAGTGTTAGAGCTAAAATTAGCATGTTTAAAGTGATTTTCATGCTTCCAGGAGCCCTAAACACAAGATTTATGGAATGGTTAAAAGTGCATGAAAATGGCCAATTTACTCACTCTGAGTTCTCAAAAAGGGTTTCTTCACCCCGGGAAGTTAATTAAATACCATTTGGAGGCATTTAATGTTCGAGCCAAAATGGCTGATTTTCGACAAAAGAGATAACACCCCCCCATTACGTCATGCTTCAGAAATGTGGAAAATGGTCCGTTTTCAAAGGTTTTATTTTTGAACGTCAGTTCACATTTGTAGGTGGATCATCAGTGTTAGAGCTAAAATTAGCATGTTTAAAGTTATTTTCATGCTTCCAGGGGCTCGGGAAGTGAATTAAATACTATTTGGAGGCATTTAATGTTCAAGCAAAAACAGCTGATTTTTTACAAAAGAGATAACACCCCCCCATTACGTCATGCTTCAGAAATGTGGAAAATGGTCCGTTTTCAAATGTTTTATTTTTGAACGTCAGTTCACATTTGTAGGTGGATCATCAGTGTTAGAGCTAAAATTAGCATGTTTAAAGTGATTTTCATGCTTCCAGGGGCCCTAAACACAAGATTTATGGAATGGTTAAAAGTGCATGAAAATGGCCAATTTACTCACTCTGAGTTCTCAAAAAAGGTTTCTTCACCCCGGGAAGTTAATTAAATACCATTTGGAGGCATTTAATGTTCGAGCCAAAATGGCTGATTTTCGACAAAAGAGATAACACCCCCCCATTACGTCATGCTTCAGAAATGTGGAAAATGGTCCGTTTTCAAATGTTTTATTTTTGAACGTCAGTTCACATTTGTAGGTGGATCATCAGTGTTAGAGCTAAAATTAGCATGTTTAAAGTGATTTTCATGCTTCCAGGGGCCCTAAACACAAGATTTATGGAATGGTTAAAAGTGCGTGAAAATGGCCAATTTACTCACTCTGAGTTCTCAAAAAGGGTTTCTTCACCCCGGGAAGTTAATTAAATACCATTTGGAGGCATTTAATGTTCGAGCTAAAATGGATGCTTTTCGACAAAAGAGATAACACCCCCCCATTACGTCATGCTTCAGAAATGTGGAAAATGGTCCTTTTTCAAATGTTTTATTTTTGAACGTCAGTTCACATTTGTAGGTGGATCATCAGTGTTAGAGCTAAAATTAGCATGTTTAAAGTGATTTTCATGCTTCCAGGGGCTCGGGAAGTGAATTAAATACTATTTGGAGGCATTTAATGTTCAAGCAAAAACAGCTGAGTTTTGACAAAAGAGATAACACCCCCCCATTACGTCATGCTTCAGAAACGTGGAAAATGGTCAGTTTTCAAATGTTTTATTTTTGAACGTCAGTTCACATTTGTAGGTGGATCATCAGTGTTAGAGCTAAAATTAGCATGTTTAAAGTGATTTTCATGCTTCCAGGAGCCCTAAACACAAGATTTATGGAATGGTTAAAAGTGCATGAAAATGGCCAATTTACTCACTCTGAGTTCTCAAAAAGGGTTTCTTCACCCCGGGAAGTTAATTAAATACCATTTGGAGGCATTTAATGTTCGAGCCAAAATGGCTGATTTTCGACAAAAGAGATAACATCCCCCCATTACGTCATGCTTCAGAAATGTGGAAAATGGTCCGTTTTCAAATGTTTTATTTTTGAACGTCAGTTCACATTTGTAGGTGGATCATCAGTGTTAGAGCTAAAATTAGCATGTTTAAAGTTATTTTCATGCTTCCAGGGGCTCGGGAAGTGAATTAAATACTATTTGGAGGCATTTAATGTTCAAGCAAAAACAGCTGATTTTTGACAAAAGAGATAACACCCCCCCATTATGTCATGCTTCAGAAATGTGGAAAATGGTCCGTTTTCAAATGTTTTATTTTTGAACGTCAGTTCACATTTGTAGGTGGATCATCAGTGTTAGAGCTAAAATTAGCATGTTTAAAGTGATTTTCATGCATCCAGGGGCCCTAAACACAAGATTTATGGAATGGTTAAAAGTGCATGAAAATGGCCAATTTACTCACTCTGAGTTCTCAAAAAAGGTTTCTTCACCCCGGGAAGTTAATTAAATACCATTTGGAGGCATTTAATGTTCGAGCTAAAATGGATGA
Organism: Lissotriton vulgaris; assembly: GCF_964263255.1. NCBI lineage: Eukaryota > Metazoa > Chordata > Amphibia > Caudata > Salamandridae > Lissotriton > Lissotriton vulgaris. The sequence continues at coordinate 127,493 of NW_028248496.1, read as the reverse complement.
TTTTCGACAAAAGAGATAACACCCCCCCATTACGTCATGCTTCAGAAATGTGGAAAATGGTCCGTTTTCAAATGTTTTATTTTTGAACGTCAGTTCACATTTGTAGGTGGATCATCAGTGTTAGAGCTAAAATTAGCATGTTTAAAGTGATTTTCATGCTTCCAGGGGCTCGGGAAGTAAATTAAATACTATTTGGAGGCATTTAATGTTCAAGCAAAAACAGCTGATTTTTGACAAAAGAGATAACACCCCCCCATTACGTCATGCTTCAGAAACGTGGAAAATGGTTCGTTTTCAAATGTTTTATTTTTGAACGTCAGTTCACATTTGTAGGTGGATTATCAGTGTTAGAGCTAAAATTAGCATGTTTAAAGTGATTTCCATGCTTCCAGGGGCCCTAAACACAAGATTTATGGAATGGTTAAAAGTGCATGAAAATGGCCAATTTACTCACTCTGAGTTCTCAAAAAGGGTTTCTTCACCCCGGGAAGTTAATTAAATACCATTTGGAGGCATTTAATGTTCGAGCCAAAATGGCTGATTTTCGACAAAAGAGATAACACCCCCCCCATTACGTCATGCTTCAGAAATGTGGAAAATGGTCCGTTTTCAAATGTTTTATTTTTGAACGTCAGTTCACATTTGTAGGTGGATCATCAGTGTTAGAGCTAAAATTAGCATGTTTAAAGTGATTTTCATGCTTCCAGGGGCTCGGGAAGTGAATTAAATACTATTTGGAGGCATTTAATGTTCAAGCAAAAACAGCTGATTTTTGACAAAAGAGATAACCCCCCCCCCCATTACGTCATGCTTCAGAAATGTGGAAAATGGTCCGTTTTCAAATGTTTTATTTTTGAACGTCAGTTCACATTTGTAGGTGGATCATCAGTGTTAGAGCTAAAATTAGCATGTTTAAAGTGATTTTCATGCTTCCAGGGGCCCTAAACACAAGATTTATGGAATGGTTAAAAGTGCATGAAAATGGCCATATTACTCACTCTGAGTTCTCAAAAAGGGTTTCTTCACCCCGGGAAGTTAATTAAATACCATTTGGAGGCATTTAATGTTCGAGCCAAAACGGCTGATTTTCGACAAAAGAGATAACACCCCCCCATTACGTCATGCTTCAGAAATGTGGAAAATGGTCCGTTTTCAAATGTTTTATTTTTGAACGTCAGTTCACATTTGTAGGTGGATCATCAGTGTTAGAGCTAAAATTAGCATGTTTAAAGTGATTTTCATGCTTCCAGAGGCTCGGGAAGTGAATTAAATACTATTTGGAGGCATTTAATATTCAAGCAAAAAAAGCTGATTTTTGACAAAAGAGATAACACCCCCCCATTACGTCATGCTTCAGAAATGTGGAAAATGGTCCGTTTTCAAATGTTTTATTTTTGAACGTCAGTTCACATTTGTAGGTGGATCATCAGTGTTAGAGCTAAAATTAGCATGTTTAAAGTGATTTTCATGCTTCCAGGGGCCCTAAACACAAGATTTATGGAATGGTTAAAAGTGCATGAAAATGGCCAATTTACTCACTCTGAGTTCTCAAAAAAGGTTTCTTCACCCCGGGAAGTTAATTAAGTACCATTTGGAGGCATTTAATGTTCGAGCTAAAACGGATGATTTTCGACAAAAGAGATAACACCCCCCATTACGTCATGCTTCAGAAATGTGGAAAATGGTCCGTTTTCAAATGTTTTATTTTTGAACGTCAGTTCACATTTGTAGGTGGATCATCAGTGTTAGAGCTAAAATTAGCATGTATAAAGTGATTTTCATGCTTCCAGGGGCTCGGGAAGTTAATTAAATACCATTTGGAGGCATTTAATGTTCGAGCAAAAACAGCTGATTTTCGACAAAAGGAGATAACACCCCCCCATTACGTCATGCTTCAGAAATGTGGAAAATGGTCCGTTTTCAAATGTTTTATTTTTGAACGTCAGTTCACATTTGTAGGTGGATCATCAGTGTTAGAGCTAAAATTAGCATGTTTAAAGTGATTTTCATGCTTCCAGGGGCCCTAAACACAAGATTTATGGAATGGTAAAAAGTGCATGAAAATGGCCAATTTACTCACTCTGAGTTCTCAAAAAGGGTTTCTTCACCCCGGGAAGTTAATTAAATACCATTTGGAGGCATTTAATGTTCGAGCTAAAATGGATGATTTTCGACAAAAGAGATAACACCCCCCCATTACGTCATGCTTCAGAAATGTGGAAAATGGTCCGTTTTCAAATGTTTTATTTTTGAACGTCAGTTCACATTTGTAGGTGGATCATCAGTGTTAGAGCTAAAATTAGCATGTTTAAAGTGATTTTCATGCTTCCAGGGGCTCGGGAAGTGAATTAAATACTATTTGGAGGCATTTAATGTTCAAGCAAAAACAGCTGATTTTTGACAAAAGAGATAACACCCCCCCATTACGTCATGCTTCAGAAACGTGGAAAATGGTCCGTTTTCAAATGTTTTATTTTTGAACGTCAGTTCACATTTGTAGGTGGATCATCAGTGTTAGAGCTAAAATTAGCATGTTTAAAGTGATTTTCATGCTTCCAGGAGCCCTAAACACAAGATTTATGGAATGGTTAAAAGTGCATGAAAATGGCCAATTTACTCACTCTGAGTTCTCAAAAAGGGTTTCTTCACCCCGGGAAGTTAATTAAATACCATTTGGAGGCATTTAATGTTCGAGCCAAAATGGCTGATTTTCGACAAAAGAGATAACACCCCCCCCATTACGTCATGCTTCAGAAATGTGGAAAATGGTCCGTTTTCAAATGTTTTATTTTTGAACGTCAGTTCACATTTGTAGGTGGATCATCAGTGTTAGAGCTAAAATTAGCATGTTTAAAGTTATTTTCATGCTTCCAGGGGCTCGGGAAGTGAATTAAATACTATTTGGAGGCATTTAATGTTCAAGCAAAAACAGCTGATTTTTGACAAAAGAGATAACACCCCCCCATTACGTCATGCTTCAGAAATGTGGAAAATGGTCCGTTTTCAAATGTTTTATTTATTTTTGAACGTCAGTTCACATTTGTAGGTGGATCATCAGTGTTAGAGCTAAAATTAGCATGTTTAAAGTTATGTTCATGCTTCCAGGGGCCCTAAACACAAGATTTATGGAATGGTTAAAAGTGCATGAAAATGGCCAATTTACTCACTCTGAGTTCTCAAAAAAGGTTTCTTCACCCCGGGAAGTTAATTAAATACCATTTGGAGGCATTTAATGTTCGAGCTAAAATGGATGATTTTCGACAAAAGAGATAACACCCCCCCATTACGTCATGCTTCAGAAATGTGGAAAATGGTCCGTTTTCAAATGTTTTATTTTTGAACGTCAGTTCACATTTGTAGGTGGATCATCAGTGTTAGAGCTAAAATTAGCATGTTTAAAGTGATTTTCATGCTTCCAGGGGCTCGGGAAGTAAATTAAATACTATTTGGAGGCATTTAATGTTCAAGCAAAAACAGCTGATTTTTGACAAAAGAGATAACACCCCCCCATTACGTCATGCTTCAGAAACGTGGAAAATGGTTCGTTTTCAAATGTTTTATTTTTGAACGTCAGTTCACATTTGTAGGTGGATCATCAGTGTTAGAGCTAAAATTAGCATGTTTAAAGTGATTTCCATGCTTCCAGGGGCCCTAAACACAAGATTTATGGAATGGTTAAAAGTGCATGAAAATGGCCAATTTACTCACTCTGAGTTCTCAAAAAGGGTTTCTTCACCCCGGGAAGTTAATTAAATACCATTTGGAGGCATTTAATGTTCGAGCCAAAATGGCTGATTTTCGACAAAAGAGATAACACCCCCCCCATTACGTCATGCTTCAGAAATGTGGAAAATGGTCCGTTTTCAAATGTTTTATTTTTGAACGTCAGTTCACATTTGTAGGTGGATCATCAGTGTTAGAGCTAAAATTAGCATGTTTAAAGTGATTTTCATGCTTCCAGGGGCTCGGGAAGTGAATTAAATACTATTTGGAGGCATTTAATGTTCAAGCAAAAACAGCTGATTTTTGACAAAAGAGATAACCCCCCCCCATTACGTCATGCTTCAGAAATGTGGAAAATGGTCCGTTTTCAAATGTTTTATTTTTGAACGTCAGTTCACATTTGTAGGTGGATCATCAGTGTTAGAGCTAAAATTAGCATGTTTAAAGTGATTTTCATGCTTCCAGGGGCCCTAAACACAAGATTTATGGAATGGTTAAAAGTGCATGAAAATGGCCAAATTACTCACTCTGAGTTCTCAAAAAGGGTTTCTTCACCCCGGGAAGTTAAATAAATACCATTTGGAGGCATTTAATGTTCGAGCCAAAACGGCTGATTTTCGACAAAAGAGATAACACCCCCCCATTACGTCATGCTTCAGAAATGTGGAAAATGGTCCGTTTTCAAATGTTTTATTTTTGAACGTCAGTTCACATTTGTAGGTGGATCATCAGTGTTAGAGCTAAAATTAGCATGTTTAAAGTGGTTTTCATGCTTCCAGAGGCTCGGGAAGTGAATTAAATACTATTTGGAGGCATTTAATGTTCAAGCAAAAAAAGCTGATTTTTGACAAAAGAGATAACACCCCCCCATTACGTCATGCTTCAGAAATGTGGAAAATGGTCCGTTTTCAAATGTTTTATTTTTGAACGTCCGTTCACATTTGTAGGTGGATCATCAGTGTTAGAGCTAAAATTAGCATGTTTAAAGTGATTTTCATGCTTCCAGGGGCCCTAAACACAAGATTTATGGAATGGTTAAAAGTGCATGAAAATGGCCAATTTACTCACTCTGAGTTGTCAAAAAGGGTTTCTTCACCCAGGGAAGTTAATTAAATACAATTTGGAGGCATTTAATGTTCGAGCCAAAACGGCTGATTTTCGACAAAAGAGATAACACCCCCATTACGTCATGCTTCAGAAATGTGGAAAATGGTCCGTTTTCAAATGTTTTATTTTTGAACGTCAGTTCACATTTGTAGGTGGATCGTCAGTGTTAGAGCTAAAATTAGCATGTTTAAAGTGATTTTCATGCTTCCAGGGGCTCGGGAAGTGAATTAAATACTATTTGGAGGCATTTAATGTTCAAGCAAAAACAGCGGATTTTTGACAAAAGAGATAACACCCCCCCATTACTTCATGCTTCAGAAATGTGGAAAATGGTCCGTTTTCAAATGTTTTATTTTTGAACGTCAGTTCACATTTGTAGGTGGATCATCAGTGTTAGAGCTAAAATTAGCATGTTTAAAGTGATTTTCATGCTTCCAGGGGCGCTAAACACAAGATTTATGGAATGGTTAAAAGTGCATGAAAATGGCCAATTTACTCACTCTGAGTTCTCAAAAAGGGTTTCTACACCCCAGGAAGTTAATTAAATACCATTTGGAGGCATTTAATGTTCGAGCAAAAACGGCTGATTTTCGACAAAAGAGATAACACCCCCCCATTACGTCATGCTTCAGAAATGTGGAAAATGGTCCGTTTTCAAATGTTTTATTTTTGAACGTCAGTTCACATTTGTAGGTGGATCATCAGTGTTAGAGCTAAAATTAGCATGTTTAAAGTGATTGTCATGCTTTCAGGGGCCCTAAACACAAGATTTATGGAATGGTTAAAAGTGCATGAAAATGGCCAATTTACTCACTCTCAGTTCTCAAAAAGGGTTTCTTCACCCCGGGAAGTTAATTAAATACCATTTGGAGGCATTTAATGTTCGAGCCAAAATGGCTGATTTTCGAAAAAAGAGATAACACCCCCCCATTACGTCATGCTTCAGAAATGTGGAAAATGGGTCGTTTTCAAATGTTCTATTTTTGAACGTCAGTTCACATTTGTAGGTGGATCATCAGTGTTAGAGCTAAAATTAGCGTGTTTAAAGTGATTTTCATGCTTCCAGGGGCTCGGGAAGTGAATTAAATACTATTTGGAGGCATTTAATGTTCAAGCAAAAACAGCTGATTTTTGACAAAAGAGATAACACCCCCCCATTACGTCATGCTTCAGAAAATGTGGAAAATGGTCCGTTTTCAAATGTTTTATTTTTGAACGTCAATTCACATTTGTAGGTGGATCATCAGTGTTAGAGCTAAAATTAGCATGTTTAAAGTGATTTTCATGCTTCCAGGGGCCCTAAACACAAGATTTATGGAATGGTTAAAAGTGCATGAAAATGGCCAATTTACTCACTCTGAGTTCTCAAAAAAGGTTTCTTCACCCCGGGAAGTTAATTAAATACCATTTGGAGGCATTTAATGTTCGAGCTAAAATGGATGATTTTCGACAAAAGAGATAACACCCCCCCATTACGTCATGCTTCAGAAATGTGGAAAATGGTCCGTTTTCAAATGTTTTATTTTTGAACGTCAGTTCACATTTGTAGGTGGATCATCAGTGTTAGAGCTAAAATTAGCATGTTTAAAGTGATTTTCATGCTTCCAGGGGCTCGGGAAGTGAATTAAATACTTTTTGGAGGCATTTAATGTTCAAGCAAAAACAGCTGATTTTTGACAAAAGAGATAACACCCCCCCATTACGTCATGCTTCAGAAACGTGGAAAATGGTTCGTTTTCAAATGTTTTATTTTTGAACGTCAGTTCACATTTGTAGGTGGATCATCAGTGTTAGAGCTAAAATTAGCATGTTTAAAGTGATTTTCATGCTTCCAGGTGCGCTAAACACAAGATTTATGGAATGGTTAAAAGTGCATGAAAATGGCCAATTTACTCACTCTGAGTTCTCAAAAAGGGTTTCTACACCCCAGGAAGTTAATTAAATACCATTTGGAGGCATTTAATGTTCGAGCTAAAATGGCTGATTTTCGACAAAAGAGATAACACCCCCCATTACGTCATGCTTCAGAAATGTGGAAAATGGTCCGTTTTCAAATGTTTTATTTTTGAATGTCAGTTCACATTTGTAGGTGGATCATCAGTGTTAGAGCTAAAATTAGCATGTTTAAAGTGATTTTCATGCTTCCAGGGGCCCTAAACACAAGATTTATGGAATGGTTAAAAGTGCATGAAAATGGCCAATTTACTCACTCTCAGTTCTCAAAAAGGGTTTCTTCACCCCGGGAAGTTAATTAAATACCATTTGGAGGCATTTAATGTTCGAGCCAAAATGGCTGATTTTCGACAAAAGAGATAACACCCCCCCATTACGTCATGCTTCAGAAATGTGGAAAATGGTCCGTTTTCAAATGTTCTATTTTTGAACGTCAGTTCACATTTGTAGGTGGATCATCAGTGTTAGAGCTAAAATTAGCATGTTTAATGTGATTTTCATGCTTCCAGGGGCTCGGGAAGTGAATTAAATACTATTTGGAGGCATTTAATGTTCAAGCAAAAACAGCTGATTTTTGACAAAAGAGATAACACCCCCACATTACGTCATGCTTCATGAAATGTGGAAAATGGTCCGTTTTCAAATGTTTTATTTTTGAACGTCAGTTCACATTTGTAGGTGGATCATCAGTGTTAGAGCTAAAATTAGCATGTTTAAAGTGATTTTCATGCTTCCAGGGGCCCTAAACACAAGATTTATGGAATGGTTAAAAGTGCATGAAAATGGCCAATTTACTCACTCTGAGTTCTCAAAAAAGGTTTCTTCACCCCGGGAAGTTAATTAAATACCATTTGGAGGCATTTAATGTTCGAGCTAAAATGGATGATTTTCGACAAAAGAGATAACACCCCCCCATTACGTCATGCTTCAGAAATGTGGAAAATGGTCCGTTTTCAAATGTTTTATTTTTGAACGTCAGTTCACATTTGTAGGTGGATCATCAGTGTTAGAGCTAAAATTAGCATGTTTAAAGTGATTTTCATGCTTCCAGGGGCTCGGGAAGTGAATTAAATACTATTTGGAGGCATTTAATGTTCAAGCAAAAACAGCTGATTTTTGACAAAAGAGATAACACCCCCCCATTACGTCATGCTTCAGAAACGTGGAAATGGTTCGTTTTCAAATGTTTTATTTTTGAACGTCAGTTCACATTTGTAGGTGGATCATCAGTGTTAGAGCTAAAATTAGCATGTTTAAAGTGATTTCCATGCTTCCAGGGGCCCTAAACACAAGATTTATGGAATGGTTAAAAGTGCATGAAAATGGCCAATTTACTCACTCTGAGTTCTCAAAAAGGGTTTCTTCACCCCGGGAAGTTAATTAAATACCATTTGGAGGCATTTAATGTTCGAGCCAAAATGGCTGATTTTCGACAAAAGAGATAACACCCCCCCCATTACGTCATGCTTCAGAAATGTGGAAAATGGTCCGTTTTCAAATGTTTTATTTTTGAACGTCAGTTCACATTTGTAGGTGGATCATCAGTGTTAGAGCTAAAATTAGCATGTTTAAAGTGATTTTCATGCTTCCAGGGGCTCGGGAAGTGAATTAAATACTATTTGGAGGCATTTAATGTTCAAGCAAAAACAGCTGATTTTTGACAAAAGAGATAACCCCCCCCCCCATTACGTCATGCTTCAGAAATGTGGAAAATGGTCCGTTTTCAAATGTTTTATTTTTGAACGTCAGTTCACATTTGTAGGTGGATCATCAGTGTTAGAGCTAAAATTAGCATGTTTAAAGTGATTTTCATGCTTCCAGGGGCTCGGGAAGTGAATTAAATACTATTTGGAGGCATTTAATGTTCAAGCAAAAACAGCTGATTTTTGACAAAAGAGATAACACCCCCCCATTACGTCATGCTTCAGAAATGTGGAAAATGGTCCGTTTTCAAATGTTTTATTTTTGAACGTCAGTTCACATTTGAAGGTGGATCATCAGTGTTAGAGCTAAAATTAGCATGTTTAAAGTGATTTTCATGCTTCCAGGGGCTCGGGAAGTGAATTAAATACTATTTGGAGGCATTTAATGTTCAAGCAAAAACAGCTGATTTTTGACAAAAGAGATAAGACCCCCCATTACGTCATGCTTCAGAAATGTGGAAAATGGTCCGTTTTCAAATGTTTTATTTTTGAACGTCAGTTCACATTTGTAGGTGGATCATCAGTGTTAGAGCTCAAATTAGCATGTTTAAAGTGATTTTCATGCTTCCAGGGGCTCGGGAAGTGAATTAAATACTATTTGGAGGCATTTAATGTTCAAGCAAAAACAGCTGATTTTTGACAAAAGAGATAACACCCCCCATTACGTCATGCTTCAGAAACGTGGAAAATGGTCCGTTTTCAAATGTTTTATTTTTGAACGTCAGTTCACATTTGAAGGTGGATCATCAGTGTTAGAGCTAAAATTAGCATGTTTAAAGTGATTTTCATGCTTCCAGGGGCCCTAAACACAAGATTTATGGAATGGTTAAAAGCGCATGAAAATGGCCAATTTACTCACTCTGAGTTCTCAAAAAGGGTTTCTTCACCCCGGGAAGTTAATTAAATACCATTTGGAGGCATTTAATGTTCGAGCCAAAACGGCTGATTTTCGACAAAAGAGATAACACCCCCCCCCCCATTACGTCATGCTTCAGAAATGTGGAAAATAGTCCGTTTTCAAATGTTTTATTTTTGAACGTCAGTTCACATTTGTAGGTGGATCATCAGTGTTAGAGCTAAAATTAGCATGTTTAAAGTGATTTTCATGCTTCCAGGGGCTCAGGAAGTGAATTAAATACTATTTGGAGGCATTTAATGTTCAAGCAAAAACAGCAGATTTTTGACAAAAGAGATAACACCCCCCCATTACGTCATGCTTCAGAAATGTGGAAAATGGTCCGTTTTCAAATGTTTTATTTTTGAACGTCAGTTCACATTTGTAGGTGGATCATCAGTGTTAGAGCTAAAATTAGCATGTTTAAAGTGATTTTCATGCTTCCATGGGCCCTAAACACAAGATTTATGGAATGGTTAAAAGTGCATGAAAATGGCCAATTTACTCACTCTGAGTTCTCAAAAAGGGTTTCTTCACCCCGGGAAGTTAATTAAATACCATTTGGAGGCATTTAATGTTCGAGCAAAAACGGCTGATTTTCGACAAAAGAGATAACACCCCCCCCCCATTACGTCATGCTTCAGAAATGTGGAAAATGGTCCGTTTTCAAATGTTTTATTTTTGAACGTCAGTACACATTTGTAGGTGGATCATCAGTGTTAGAGCTAAAATTAGCATGTTTAAAGTGATTTTCATGCTTCCAGGGGCTCGGGAAGTGAATTAAATACTATTTGGAGGCATTTAATGTTCAAGCAAAAACAGCTGATTTTTGACAAAAGAGATAACACCCCCCCCCATTACTTCATGCTTCAGAAATGTGGAAAATGGTCCGTTTTCAAATGTTTTATTTTTGAACGTCAGTTCACATTTGTAGGTGGATCATCAGTGTTAGAGCTAAAATTAGCATGTTTAAAGTGATTTTCATGCTTCCAGTGGCCCTAAACACAAGATTTATGGAACGGTTAAAAGTGCATGAAAATGGCCAATTCACTCACTCTGAGTTCTCAAAAAGGGTTTCTTCACCCCGGGAAGTTAATTAAATACCATTTGGAGGCATTTAATGTTCGAGCAAAAACGGCTGATTTTCGACAAAAGAGATAACACCCCCCCATTACGTCATGCTTCAGAAATGTGGAAAATGGTCCGTTTTCAAATGTTTTATTTTTGAACATCAGTTCACATTTGTAGGTGGATCATCAGTGTTAGAGCTAAAATTAGCATGTTTAAAGTGATTTTCATGCTTCCAGAGGCTCGGGAAGTGAATTAAATACTATTTGGAGGCATTTAATATTCAAGCAAAAAAAGCTGATTTTTGACAAAAGAGATAACACCCCCCCATTACGTCATGCTTCAGAAATGTGGAAAATGGTCCGTTTTCAAATGTTTTATTTTTGAACGTCAGTTCACATTTGTAGGTGGATCATCAGTGTTAGAGCTAAAATTAGCATGTTTAAAGTGATTTTCATGCTTCCAGGGGCCCTAAACACAAGATTTATGGAATGGTTAAAAGTGCATGAAAATGGCCAATTTACTCACTCTGAGTTCTCAAAAAAGGTTTCTTCACCCCGGGAAGTTAATTAAGTACCATTTGGAGGCATTTAATGTTCGAGCTAAAACGGATGATTTTCGACAAAAGAGATAACACCCCCCATTACGTCATGCTTCAGAAATGTGGAAAATGGTCCGTTTTCAAATGTTTTATTTTTGAACGTCAGTTCACATTTGTAGGTGGATCATCAGTGTTAGAGCTAAAATTAGCATGTATAAAGTGATTTTCATGCTTCCAGGGGCTCGGGAAGTTAATTAAATACCATTTGGAGGCATTTAATGTTCGAGCAAAAACAGCTGATTTTCGACAAAAGGAGATAACACCCCCCCATTACGTCATGCTTCAGAAATGTGGAAAATGGTCCGTTTTCAAATGTTTTATTTTTGAACGTCAGTTCACATTTGTAGGTGGATCATCAGTGTTAGAGCTAAAATTAGCATGTTTAAAGTGATTTTCATGCTTCCAGGGGCCCTAAACACAAGATTTATGGAATGGTAAAAAGTGCATGAAAATGGCCAATTTACTCACTCTGAGTTCTCAAAAAGGGTTTCTTCACCCCGGGAAGTTAATTAAATACCATTTGGAGGCATTTAATGTTCGAGCTAAAATGGATGATTTTCGACAAAAGAGATAACACCCCCCCATTACGTCATGCTTCAGAAATGTGGAAAATGGTCCGTTTTCAAATGTTTTATTTTTGAACGTCAGTTCACATTTGTAGGTGGATCATCAGTGTTAGAGCTAAAATTAGCATGTTTAAAGTGATTTTCATGCTTCCAGGGGCTCGGGAAGTGAATTAAATACTATTTGGAGGCATTTAATGTTCAAGCAAAAACAGCTGATTTTTGACAAAAGAGATAACACCCCCCCATTACGTCATGCTTCAGAAACGTGGAAAATGGTCCGTTTTCAAATGTTTTATTTTTGAACGTCAGTTCACATTTGTAGGTGGATCATCAGTGTTAGAGCTAAAATTAGCATGTTTAAAGTGATTTTCATGCTTCCAGGGGCTCGGGAAGTGAATTAAATACTATTTGGAGGCATTTAATGTTCAAGCAAAAACAGCTGATTTTTGACAAAAGAGATAACACCCCCCCATTACGTCATGCTTCAGAAATGTGGAAAATGGTCCGTTTTCAAATGTTTTATTTATTTTTGAACGTCAGTTCACATTTGTAGGTGGATCATCAGTGTTAGAGCTAAAATTAGCATGTTTAAAGTTATGTTCATGCTTCCAGGGGCCCTAAACACAAGATTTATGGAATGGTTAAAAGTGCATGAAAATGGCCAATTTACTCACTCTGAGTTCTCAAAAAAGGTTTCTTCACCCCGGGAAGTTAATTAAATACCATTTGGAGGCATTTAATGTTCGAGCTAAAATGGATGATTTTCGACAAAAGAGATAACACCCCCCCATTACGTCATGCTTCAGAAATGTGGAAAATGGTCCGTTTTCAAATGTTTTATTTTTGAACGTCAGTTCACATTTGTAGGTGGATCATCAGTGTTAGAGCTAAAATTAGCATGTTTAAAGTGATTTTCATGCTTCCAGGGGCTCGGGAAGTAAATTAAATACTATTTGGAGGCATTTAATGTTCAAGCAAAAACAGCTGATTTTTGACAAAAGAGATAACACCCCCCCATTACGTCATGCTTCAGAAACGTGGAAAATGGTTCGTTTTCAAATGTTTTATTTTTGAACGTCAGTTCACATTTGTAGGTGGATCATCAGTGTTAGAGCTAAAATTAGCATGTTTAAAGTGATTTCCATGCTTCCAGGGGCCCTAAACACAAGATTTATGGAATGGTTAAAAGTGCATGAAAATGGCCAATTTACTCACTCTGAGTTCTCAAAAAGGGTTTCTTCACCCCGGGAAGTTAATTAAATACCATTTGGAGGCATTTAATGTTCGAGCCAAAATGGCTGATTTTCGACAAAAGAGATAACACCCCCCCCATTACGTCATGCTTCAGAAATGTGGAAAATGGTCCGTTTTCAAATGTTTTATTTTTGAACGTCAGTTCACATTTGTAGGTGGATCATCAGTGTTAGAGCTAAAATTAGCATGTTTAAAGTGATTTTCATGCTTCCAGGGGCTCGGGAAGTGAATTAAATACTATTTGGAGGCATTTAATGTTCAAGCAAAAACAGCTGATTTTTGACAAAAGAGATAACCCCCCCCCATTACGTCATGCTTCAGAAATGTGGAAAATGGTCCGTTTTCAAATATTTTTGAACGTCAGTTCACATTTGTAGGTGGATCATCAGTGTTAGAGCTAAAATTAGCATGTTTAAAGTGATTTTCATGCTTCCAGGGGCCCTAAACACAAGATTTATGGAATGGTTAAAAGTGCATGAAAATGGCCAAATTACTCACTCTGAGTTCTCAAAAAGGGTTTCTTCACCCCGGGAAGTTAAATAAATACCATTTGGAGGCATTTAATGTTCGAGCCAAAACGGCTGATTTTCGACAAAAGAGATAACACCCCCCCATTACGTCATGCTTCAGAAATGTGGAAAATGGTCCGTTTTCAAATGTTTTATTTTTGAACGTCAGTTCACATTTGTAGGTGGATCATCAGTGTTAGAGCTAAAATTAGCATGTTTAAAGTGGTTTTCATGCTTCCAGAGGCTCGGGAAGTGAATTAAATACTATTTGGAGGCATTTAATGTTCAAGCAAAAAAAGCTGATTTTTGACAAAAGAGATAACACCCCCCCATTACGTCATGCTTCAGAAATGTGGAAAATGGTCCGTTTTCAAATGTTTTATTTTTGAACGTCCGTTCACATTTGTAGGTGGATCATCAGTGTTAGAGCTAAAATTAGCATGTTTAAAGTGATTTTCATGCTTCCAGGGGCCCTAAACACAAGATTTATGGAATGGTTAAAAGTGCATGAAAATGGCCAATTTACTCACTCTGAGTTGTCAAAAAGGGTTTCTTCACCCAGGGAAGTTAATTAAATACAATTTGGAGGCATTTAATGTTCGAGCCAAAACGGCTGATTTTCGACAAAAGAGATAACACCCCCATTACGTCATGCTTCAGAAATGTGGAAAATGGTCCGTTTTCAAATGTTTTATTTTTGAACGTCAGTTCACATTTGTAGGTGGATCGTCAGTGTTAGAGCTAAAATTAGCATGTTTAAAGTGATTTTCATGCTTCCAGGGGCTCGGGAAGTGAATTAAATACTATTTGGAGGCATTTAATGTTCAAGCAAAAACAGCGGATTTTTGACAAAAGAGATAACACCCCCCCATTACTTCATGCTTCAGAAATGTGGAAAATGGTCCGTTTTCAAATGTTTTATTTTTGAACGTCAGTTCACATTTGTAGGTGGATCATCAGTGTTAGAGCTAAAATTAGCATGTTTAAAGTGATTTTCATGCTTCCAGGGGCGCTAAACACAAGATTTATGGAATGGTTAAAAGTGCATGAAAATGGCCAATTTACTCACTCTGAGTTCTCAAAAAGGGTTTCTACACCCCAGGAAGTTAATTAAATACCATTTGGAGGCATTTAATGTTCGAGCAAAAACGGCTGATTTTCGACAAAAGAGATAACACCCCCCCATTACGTCATGCTTCAGAAATGTGGAAAATGGTCCGTTTTCAAATGTTTTATTTTTGAACGTCAGTTCACATTTGTAGGTGGATCATCAGTGTTAGAGCTAAAATTAGCATGTTTAAAGTGATTGTCATGCTTTCAGGGGCCCTAAACACAAGATTTATGGAATGGTTAAAAGTGCATGAAAATGGCCAATTTACTCACTCTCAGTTCTCAAAAAGGGTTTCTTCACCCCGGGAAGTTAATTAAATACCATTTGGAGGCATTTAATGTTCGAGCCAAAATGGCTGATTTTCGAAAAAAGAGATAACACCCCCCCATTACGTCATGCTTCAGAAATGTGGAAAATGGGTCGTTTTCAAATGTTCTATTTTTGAACGTCAGTTCACATTTGTAGGTGGATCATCAGTGTTAGAGCTAAAATTAGCGTGTTTAAAGTGATTTTCATGCTTCCAGGGGCTCGGGAAGTGAATTAAATACTATTTGGAGGCATTTAATGTTCAAGCAAAAACAGCTGATTTTTGACAAAAGAGATAACACCCCCCCATTACGTCATGCTTCAGAAAATGTGGAAAATGGTCCGTTTTCAAATGTTTTATTTTTGAACGTCAATTCACATTTGTAGGTGGATCATCAGTGTTAGAGCTAAAATTAGCATGTTTAAAGTGATTTTCATGCTTCCAGGGGCCCTAAACACAAGATTTATGGAATGGTTAAAAGTGCATGAAAATGGCCAATTTACTCACTCTGAGTTCTCAAAAAAGGTTTCTTCACCCCGGGAAGTTAATTAAATACCATTTGGAGGCATTTAATGTTCGAGCTAAAATGGATGATTTTCGACAAAAGAGATAACACCCCCCCATTACGTCATGCTTCAGAAATGTGGAAAATGGTCCGTTTTCAAATGTTTTATTTTTGAACGTCAGTTCACATTTGTAGGTGGATCATCAGTGTTAGAGCTAAAATTAGCATGTTTAAAGTGATTTTCATGCTTCCAGGGGCTCGGGAAGTGAATTAAATACTTTTTGGAGGCATTTAATGTTCAAGCAAAAACAGCTGATTTTTGACAAAAGAGATAACACCCCCCCATTACGTCATGCTTCAGAAACGTGGAAAATGGTTCGTTTTCAAATGTTTTATTTTTGAACGTCAGTTCACATTTGTAGGTGGATCATCAGTGTTAGAGCTAAAATTAGCATGTTTAAAGTGATTTTCATGCTTCCAGGTGCGCTAAACACAAGATTTATGGAATGGTTAAAAGTGCATGAAAATGGCCAATTTACTCACTCTGAGTTCTCAAAAAGGGTTTCTACACCCCAGGAAGTTAATTAAATACCATTTGGAGGCATTTAATGTTCGAGCTAAAATGGCTGATTTTCGACAAAAGAGATAACACCCCCCATTACGTCATGCTTCAGAAATGTGGAAAATGGTCCGTTTTCAAATGTTTTATTTTTGAATGTCAGTTCACATTTGTAGGTGGATCATCAGTGTTAGAGCTAAAATTAGCATGTTTAAAGTGATTTTCATGCTTCCAGGGGCCCTAAACACAAGATTTATGGAATGGTTAAAAGTGCATGAAAATGGCCAATTTACTCACTCTCAGTTCTCAAAAAGAGTTTCTTCACCCCGGGAAGTTAATTAAATACCATTTGGAGGCATTTAATGTTCGAGCCAAAATGGCTGATTTTCAACAAAAGAGATAACACCCCCCCATTACGTCATGCTTCAGAAATGTGGAAAATGGTCCGTTTTCAAATGTTCTATTTTTGAACGTCAGTTCACATTTGTAGGTGGATCATCAGTGTTAGAGCTAAAATTAGCATGTTTAATGTGATTTTCATGCTTCCAGGGGCTCGGGAAGTGAATTAAATACTATTTGGAGGCATTTAATGTTCAAGCAAAAACAGCTGATTTTTGACAAAAGAGATAACACCCCCACATTACGTCATGCTTCATGAAATGTGGAAAATGGTCCGTTTTTCAAATGTTTTATTTTTGAACGTCAGTTCACATTTGTAGGTGGATCATCAGTGTTAGAGCTAAAATTAGCATGTTTAAAGTGATTTTCATGCTTCCAGGGGCCCTAAACACAAGATTTATGGAATGGTTAAAAGTGCATGAAAATGGCCAATTTACTCACTCTGAGTTCTCAAAAAAGGTTTCTTCACCCCGGGAAGTTAATTAAATACCATTTGGAGGCATTTAATGTTCGAGCTAAAATGGATGATTTTCGACAAAAGAGATAACACCCCCCCATTACGTCATGCTTCAGAAATGTGGAAAATGGTCCGTTTTCAAATGTTTTATTTTTGAACGTCAGTTCACATTTGTAGGTGGATCATCAGTGTTAGAGCTAAAATTAGCATGTTTAAAGTGATTTTCATGCTTCCAGGGGCTCGGGAAGTGAATTAAATACTATTTGGAGGCATTTAATGTTCAAGCAAAAACAGCTGATTTTTGACAAAAGAGATAACACCCCCCCATTACGTCATGCTTCAGAAACG
Organism: Lissotriton vulgaris; assembly: GCF_964263255.1. Classification (NCBI taxonomy): domain Eukaryota; kingdom Metazoa; phylum Chordata; class Amphibia; order Caudata; family Salamandridae; genus Lissotriton; species Lissotriton vulgaris. Next base: position 110,428 of record NW_028248496.1, on the reverse strand, counting down.
TGGAAAATGGTTCGTTTTCAAATGTTTTATTTTTGAACGTCAGTTCACATTTGTAGGTGGATCATCAGTGTTAGAGCTAAAATTAGCATGTTTAAAGTGATTTTCATGCTTCCAGGGGCTCGGGAAGTGAATTAAATACTATTTGGAGGCATTTAATGTTCAAGCAAAAACAGCTGATTTTTGACAAAAGAGATAACACCCCCCCATTACGTCATGCTTCAGAAATGTGGAAAATGGTCCGTTTTCAAATGTTTTATTTTTGAACGTCAGTTCACATTTGAAGGTGGATCATCAGTGTTAGAGCTAAAATTAGCATGTTTAAAGTGATTTTCATGCTTCCAGGGGCTCGGGAAGTGAATTAAATACTATTTGGAGGCATTTAATGTTCAAGCAAAAACAGCTGATTTTTGACAAAAGAGATAAGACCCCCCATTACGTCATGCTTCAGAAATGTGGAAAATGGTCCGTTTTCAAATGTTTTATTTTTGAACGTCAGTTCACATTTGTAGGTGGATCATCAGTGTTAGAGCTAAAATTAGCATGTTTAAAGTGATTTTCATGCTTCCAGGGGCTCGGGAAGTGAATTAAATACTATTTGGAGGCATTTAATGTTCAAGCAAAAACAGCTGATTTTTGACAAAAGAGATAACACCCCCCATTACGTCATGCTTCAGAAACGTGGAAAATGGTCCGTTTTCAAATGTTTTATTTTTGAACGTCAGTTCACATTTGAAGGTGGATCATCAGTGTTAGAGCTAAAATTAGCATGTTTAAAGTGATTTTCATGCTTCCAGGGGCCCTAAACACAAGATTTATGGAATGGTTAAAAGCGCATGAAAATGGCCAATTTACTCACTCTGAGTTCTCAAAAAGGGTTTCTTCACCCCGGGAAGTTAATTAAATACCATTTGGAGGCATTTAATGTTCGAGCCAAAACGGCTGATTTTCGACAAAAGAGATAACACCCCCCCCCATTACGTCATGCTTCAGAAATGTGGAAAATAGTCCGTTTTCAAATGTTTTATTTTTGAACGTCAGTTCACATTTGTAGGTGGATCATCAGTGTTAGAGCTAAAATTAGCATGTTTAAAGTGATTTTCATGCTTCCAGGGGCTCAGGAAGTGAATTAAATACTATTTGGAGGCATTTAATGTTCAAGCAAAAACAGCAGATTTTTGACAAAAGAGATAACACCCCCCCATTACGTCATGCTTCAGAAATGTGGAAAATGGTCCGTTTTCAAATGTTTTATTTTTGAACGTCAGTTCACATTTGTAGGTGGATCATCAGTGTTAGAGCTAAAATTAGCATGTTTAAAGTGATTTTCATGCTTCCATGGGCCCTAAACACAAGATTTATGGAATGGTTAAAAGTGCATGAAAATGGCCAATTTACTCACTCTGAGTTCTCAAAAAGGGTTTCTTCACCCCGGGAAGTTAATTAAATACCATTTGGAGGCATTTAATGTTCGAGCAAAAACGGCTGATTTTCGACAAAAGAGATAACACCCCCCCCCCCATTACGTCATGCTTCAGAAATGTGGAAAATGGTCCGTTTTCAAATGTTTTATTTTTGAACGTCAGTACACATTTGTAGGTGGATCATCAGTGTTAGAGCTAAAATTAGCATGTTTAAAGTGATTTTCATGCTTCCAGGGGCTCGGGAAGTGAATTAAATACTATTTGGAGGCATTTAATGTTCAAGCAAAAACAGCTGATTTTTGACAAAAGAGATAACACCCCCCCCCCCATTACTTCATGCTTCAGAAATGTGGAAAATGGTCCGTTTTCAAATGTTTTATTTTTGAACGTCAGTTCACATTTGTAGGTGGATCATCAGTGTTAGAGCTAAAATTAGCATGTTTAAAGTGATTTTCATGCTTCCAGTGGCCCTAAACACAAGATTTATGGAACGGTTAAAAGTGCATGAAAATGGCCAATTCACTCACTCTGAGTTCTCAAAAAGGGTTTCTTCACCCCGGGAAGTTAATTAAATACCATTTGGAGGCATTTAATGTTCGAGCAAAAACGGCTGATTTTCGACAAAAGAGATAACACCCCCCCATTACGTCATGCTTCAGAAATGTGGAAAATGGTCCGTTTTCAAATGTTTTATTTTTGAACATCAGTTCACATTTGTAGGTGGATCATCAGTGTTAGAGCTAAAATTAGCATGTTTAAAGTGATTTTCATGCTTCCAGGGGCCCTAAACACAAGATTTATGGAATGGTTAAAAGTGTGTGAAAATGGCCAATTTACTCTGAGTTCTCAAAAAAGGTTTCTTCATCCCGGGAAGTTAATTAAATACCATTTGGAGGCATTTAATGTTCGAGTTAAAACGGATGATTTTCGACAAAAGAGATAACACCCCCCCCCCATTACGTCATGCTTCAAAAATGTGGAAAATGGTCCGTTTTCAAATGTTTTATTTTTGAACGTCAGTTCACATTTGTAGGTGGATCATCAGTGTTAGAGCTAAAATTAGCATGTTTAAAGTGATTTTCATGCTTCCAGGGGCTCGGGAAGTGAATTAAATACTATTTGGAGGCATTTAATGTTCAAGCAAAAACAGCTGATTTTTGACAAAAGAGATAACACCCCCCCATTGCGTCATGCTTCAGAAATGTGGAAAATGGTCCGTTTTCAAATGTTTTATTTTTGAACGTCAGTTCACATTTGTAGGTGGATCATCAGTGTTAGAGCTAAAATTAGCATGTTTAAAGTGATTTTCATGCTTCCAGGCGCCCTAAACACAAGATTTATGGAATGGTAAAAGTGCATGAAAATGGCCAATTTACTCACTCTGAGTTCTCAAAAAGGGTTTCTTCACCCCGGGAAGTTAATTAAATACCATTTGGAGGCATTTAATGTTCGAGCAAAAACGGCTGATTTTCGACAAAAGAGATAACACCCCCCCATTACATCATGCTTCAGAAATGTGGAAAATGGTCCGTTTTCAAATGTTTTATTTTTGAACGTCAGTTCACATTTGTAGGTGGATCATCAGTGTTAGAGCTAAAATTAGCATGTTTAAAGTGATTTTCATGCTTCCAGGGGCTCGGGAAGTGAATTAAATACTATTTGGAGGCATTTAATGTTCAAGCAAAAACAGCTGATTTTTGACAAAAGAGATAACACCCCCCATTACATCATGCTTCAGAAACGTGGAAAATGGTCCGTTTTCAAATGTTTTATTTTTGAACGTCAGTTCACATTTGAAGGTGGATCATCAGTGTTAGAGCTAAAATTAGCATGTTTAAAGTGATTTTCATGCTTCCAGGAGCCCTAACACAAGATTTATGGAATGGTTAAAAGTGCATGAAAATGGCCAATTTACTCACTCTGAGTTCTCAAAAAGGGTTTCTTCACCCCGGGAAGTTAATTAAATACCATTTGGAGGCATTTAATGTTCGAGCCAAAACGGCTGATTTTCGACAAAAGAGATAACACCCCCCCATTACGTCATGCTTCAGAAATGTGGAAAATGGTCCGTTTTCAAATGTTTTATTTTTGAACGTCAGTTCACATTTGTAGGTGGATCATCAGTGTTAGAGCTAAAATTAGCATGTTTAAAGTGATTTTCATGCTTCCAGAGGCTCGGGAAGTGAATTAAATACTATTTGGAGGCATTTAATGTTCAAGCAAAAACAGCTGATTTTTGACAAAAGAGATAACACCCCCCCATTACGTCATGCTTCAGAAATGTGGAAAATGGTCCGTTTTCAAATGTTTTATTTTTGAACGTCAGTTCACATTTGTAGGTGGATCATCAGTGTTAGAGCTAAAATTAGCATGTTTAAAGTGATTTTCATGCTTCCAGGGGCCCTAATCACAAGATTTATTGAATGGTTAAAAGTGCATGAAAATGGCCAATTTACTCACTCTGAGTTCGCAAAAAGGGTTTCTTCACCCAGGGAAGTTAATTAAATACCATTTGGAGGCATTTAATGTTCGAGCCAAAACGGCTGATTTTCGACAAAAGAGATAACACCCCCCATTACGTCATGCTTCAGAAATGTGGAAAATGGTCCGTTTTCAAATGTTTTATTTTTGAACGTCAGTTCACATTTGTAGGTGGATCGTCAGTGTTAGAGCTAAAATTAGCATGTTTAAAGTGATTTTCATGCTTCCAGGGGCTCGGGAAGTGAATTAAATACTATTTGGAGGCATTTATTGTTCAAGCAAAAACAGCTGATTTTTGACAAAAGAGATAACACCCCCCCATTTCTTCATGCTTCAGAAATGTGGAAAATGGTCCGTTTTCAAATGTTTTATTTTTGAACGTCAGTTCACATTTGTAGGTGGATCATCAGTGTTAGAGCTAAAATTAGCATGTTTAAAGTGATTTTCATGCTTCCAGGGGCGCTAAACACAAGATTTATGGAATGGTTAAAAGTGCATGAAAATGGCCAATTTACTCACTCTGAGTTCTCAAAAAGGGTTTCTACACCCCAGGAAGTTAATTAAATACCATTTGGAGGCATTTAATGTTCGAGCAAAAACGGCTGATTTTCGACAAAAGAGATAACACCCCCCCATTACGTCATGCTTCAGAAATGTGGAAAATGGTCCGTTTTCAAATGTTTTATTTTTGAACGTCAGTTCACATTTGTAGGTGGATCATCAGTGTTAGAGCTAAAATTAGCATGTTTAAAGTGATTGTCATGCTTTCAGGGGCCCTAAACACAAGATTTATGGAATGGTTAAAAGTGCATGAAAATGGCCAATTTACTCACTCTCAGTTCTCAAAAAGGGTTTCTTCACCCCGGGAAGTTAATTAAATACCATTTGGAGGCATTTAATGTTCGAGCCAAAATGGCTGATTTTCGACAAAAGAGATAACACCCCCCCATTACGTCATGCTTCAGAAATGTGGAAAATGGTCCGTTTTCAAATGTTCTATTTTTGAACGTCAGTTCACATTTGTAGGTGGATCATCAGTGTTAGAGCTAAAATTAGCATGTTTAATGTGATTTTCATGCTTCCAGGGGCTCGGGAAGTGAATTAAATACTATTTGGAGGCATTTAATGTTCAAGCAAAAACAGCTGATTTTTGACAAAAGAGATAACACCCCCCATTACGTCATGCTTCAGAAATGTGGAAAATGGTCCGTTTTCAAATGTTTTATTTTTGAACGTCAGTTCACATTTGTAGGTGGATCATCAGTGTTAGAGCTAAAATTAGCATGTTTAAAGTGATTTTCATGCTTCCAGGGGCCCTAAACACAAGATTTATGGAATGGTTAAAAGTGCATGAAAATGGCCAATTTACTCACTCTGAGTTCTCAAAAAAGGTTTCTTCACCCCGGGAAGTTAATTAAATACCATTTGGAGGCATTTAATGTTCGAGCTAAAATGGATGATTTTCGACAAAAGAGATAACACCCCCCCATTACGTCATGCTTCAGAAATGTTGAAAATGGTCCGTTTTCAAATGTTTTATTTTTGAACGTCAGTTCACATTTGTAGGTGGATCATCATTGTTAGAGCTAAAATTAGCCTGTTTAAAGTGATTTTCATGCTTCCAGGGGCTCGGGAAGTGAATTAAATACTATTTGGAGGCATTTAATGTTCAAGCAAAAACAGCTGATTTTTGACAAAAGAGATAACACCCCCCCATTACGTCATGCTTCAGAAACGTGGAAAATGGTTCGTTTTCAAATGTTTTATTTTTGAACGTCAGTTCACATTTGTAGGTGGATCATCAGTGTTAGAGCTAAAATTAGCATGTTTAAAGTGATTTCCATGCTTCCAGGGGCCCTAAACACAAGATTTATGGAATGGTTAAAAGTGCATGAAAATGGCCAATTTACTCACTCTGAGTTCTCAAAAAGGGTTTCTTCACCCCGGGAAGTTAATTAAATACCATTTGGAGGCATTTAATGTTCGAGCCAAAATGGCTGATTTTCGACAAAAGAGATAACACCCCCCCCCATTACGTCATGCTTCAGAAATGTGGAAAATGGTCCGTTTTCAAATGTTTTATTTTTGAACGTCAGTTCACATTTGTAGGTGGATCATCAGTGTTAGAGCTAAAATTAGCATGTTTAAAGTGATTTTCATGCTTCCAGGGGCTCGGGAAGTGAATTAAATACTATTTGGAGGCATTTAATGTTCAAGCAAAAACAGCTGATTTTTGACAAAAGAGATAACCCCCCCCCCATTACGTCATGCTTCAGAAATGTGGAAAATGGTCCGTTTTCAAATGTTTTATTTTTGAACGTCAGTTCACATTTGTAGGTGGATCATCAGTGTTAGAGCTAAAATTAGCATGTTTAAAGTGATTTTCATGCTTCCAGGGGCTCGGGAAGTGAATTAAATACTATTTGGAGGCATTTAATGTTCAAGCAAAAACAGCTGATTTTTGACAAAAGAGATAACACCCCCCCCATTACGTCATGCTTCAGAAATGTGGAAAATGGTCCGTTTTCAAATGTTTTATTTTTGAACGTCAGTTCACATTTGAAGGTGGATCATCAGTGTTAGAGCTAAAATTAGCATGTTTGAAGTGATTTTCATGCTTCCAGGGGCTCGGGAAGTGAATTAAATACTATTTGGAGGCATTTAATGTTCAAGCAAAAACAGCTGATTTTTGACAAAAGAGATAAGACCCCCCATTACGTCATGCTTCAGAAATGTGGAAAATGGTCCGTTTTCAAATGTTTTATTTTTGAACGTCAGTTCACATTTGTAGGTGGATCATCAGTGTTAGAGCTAAAATTAGCATGTTTAAAGTGATTTTCATGCTTCCAGGGGCTCGGGAAGTGAATTAAATACTATTTGGAGGCATTTAATGTTCAAGCAAAAACAGCTGATTTTTGACAAAAGAGATAACACCCCCCATTACGTCATGCTTCAGAAACGTGGAAAATGGTCCGTTTTCAAATGTTTTATTTTTGAACGTCAGTTCACATTTGAAGGTGGATCATCAGTGTTAGAGCTAAAATTAGCATGTTTAAAGTGATTTTCATGCTTCCAGGGGCCCTAAACACAAGATTTATGGAATGGTTAAAAGCGCATGAAAATGGCCAATTTACTCACTCTGAGTTCTCAAAAAGGGTTTCTTCACCCCGGGAAGTTAATTAAATACCATTTAGAGGCATTTAATGTTCGAGCCAAAACGGCTGATTTTCGACAAAAGAGATAACACCCCCCCATTACGTCATGCTTCAGAAATGTGGAAAATGGTCCGTTTTCAAATGTTTTATTTTTGAACGTCAGTTCACATTTGTAGGTGGATCATCAGTGTTAGAGCTAAAATTAGCATGTTTAAAGTGATTTTCATGCTTCCAGGGGCTCGGGAAGTGAATTAAATACTATTTGGAGGCATTTAATGTTCAAGCAAAAACAGCTGATTTTTGACAAAAGAGATAACACCCCCCCATTACGTCATGCTTCAGAAACGTGGAAAATGGTTCGTTTTCAAATGTTTTATTTTTGAACGTCAGTTCACATTTGTAGGTGGATCATCAGTGTTAGAGCTAAAATTAGCATGTTTAAAGTGATTTCCATGCTTCCAGGGGCCCTAAACACAAGATTTATGGAATGGTTAAAAGTGCATGAAAATGGCCAATTTACTCACTCTGAGTTCTCAAAAAGGGTTTCTTCACCCCGGGAAGTTAATTAAATACCATTTGGAGGCATTTAATGTTCGAGCCAAAACGGCTGATTTTCGACAAAAGAGATAACACCCCCCCCCATTACGCCATGCTTCAGAAATGTGGAAAATAGTCCGTTTTCAAATGTTTTATTTTTGAACGTCAGTTCACATTTGTAGGTGGATCATCAGTGTTAGAGCTAAAATTAGCATGTTTAAAGTGATTTTCATGCTTCCAGGGGCTCGGGAAGTGAATTAAATACTATTTGGAGGCATTTAATGTTCAAGCAAAAACAGCAGATTTTTGACAAAAGAGATAACACCCCCCCATTACGTCATGCTTCAGAAATGTGGAAAATAGTCCGTTTTCAAATGTTTTATTTTTGAACGTCAGTTCACATTTGTAGGTGGATCATCAGTGTTAGAGCTAAAATTAGCATGTTTAAAGTGATTTTCATGCTTCCATGGGCCCTAAACACAAGATTTATGTAATGGTTAAAAGTGCATGAAAATGGCCAATTTACTCACTCTGAGTTCTCAAAAAGGGTTTCTTCACCCCGGGAAGTTAATTAAATACCATTTGGAGGCATTTAATGTTCGAGCAAAAACGGCTGATTTTCGACAAAAGAGATAACACCCCCCCCTCATTACGTCATGCTTCAGAAATGTGGAAAATGGTCCGTTTTCAAATGTTTTATTTTTGAACGTCAGTTCACATTTGTAGGTGGATCATCAGTGTTAGAGCTAAAATTAGCATGTTTAAAGTGATTTTCATGCTTCCAGGGGCTCGGGAAGTGAATTAAATACTATTTGGAGGCATTTAATGTTCAAGCAAAAACAGCTGATTTTTGACAAAAGAGATAACACCCCCTCATTACGTCATACTTCAGAAACGTGGAAAATGGTTCGTTTTCAAATGTTTTATTTTTGAACGTCAGTTCACATTTGTAGGTGGATCATCAGTGTTAGAGCTAAAATTAGCATGTTTAAAGTGATTTCCATGCTTCCAGTGGCCCTAAACACAAGATTTATGGAATGGTTAAAAGTGCATGAAAATGGCCAATTTACTCACTCTGAGTTCTCAAAAAGGGTTTCTTCACCCCGGGAAGTTAATTAAATACCATTTGGAGGCATTTAATGTTCGAGCCAAAATGGCTGATTTTCGACAAAAGAGATAACACCCCCCCCATTACGTCATGCTTCAGAAATGTGGAAAATGGTCCGTTTTCAAATGTTTTATTTTTGAACGTCAGTTCACATTTGTAGGTGGATCATCAGTGTTAGAGCTAAAATTAGCATGTTTATAGTGATTTTCATGCTTCCAGGGGCTCGGGAAGTGAATTAAATACTATTTGGAGGCATTTAATGTTCAAGCAAAAACAGCTGATTTTTGACAAAAGAGATAACCCCCCCCCCCCATTACGTCATGCTTCAGAAATGTGGAAAATGGTCCGTTTTCAAATGTTTTATTTTTGAACGTCAGTTCACATTTGTAGGTGGATCATCAGTGTTAGAGCTAAAATTAGCATGTTTAAAGTGATTTTCATGCTTCCAGGGGCTCGGGAAGTGAATTAAATACTATTTGGAGGCATTTAATGTTCAAGCAAAAACAGCTGATTTTTGACAAAAGAGATAACACCCCCCCATTACGTCATGCTTCAGAAATGTGGAAAATGGTCCGTTTTCAAATGTTTTATTTTTGAACGTCAGTTCACATTTGAAGGTGGATCATCAGTGTTAGAGCTAAAATTAGCATGTTTAAAGTGATTTTCATGCTTCCAGGGGCTCGGGAAGTGAATTAAATACTATTTGGAGGCATTTAATGTTCAAGCAAAAACAGCTGATTTTTGACAAAAGAGATAAGACCCCCCATTACGTCATGCTTCAGAAATGTGGAAAATGGTCCGTTTTCAAATGTTTTATTTTTGAACGTCAGTTCACATTTGTAGGTGGATCATCAGTGTTAGAGCTAAAATTAGCATGTTTAAAGTGATTTTCATGCTTCCAGGGGCTCGGGAAGTGAATTAAATACTATTTGGAGGCATTTAATGTTCAAGCAAAAACAGCTGATTTTTGACAAAAGAGATAACACCCCCCATTACGTCATGCTTCAGAAACGTGGAAAATGGTCAGTTTTCAAATGTTTTATTTTTGAACGTCAGTTCACATTTGAAGGTGGATCATCAGTGTTAGAGCTAAAATTAGCATGTTAAAGTGATTTTCATGCTTCCAGGGGCCCTAAACACAAGATTTATGGAATGGTTAAAAGCGCATGAAAATGGCCAATTTACTCACTCTGAGTTCTCAAAAAGGGTTTCTTCACCCCGGGAAGTTAATTAAATACCATTTGGAGGCATTTAATGTTCGAGCCAAAACGGCTGATTTTCGACAAAAGAGATAACACCCCCCCATTACGTCATGCTTCAGAAATGTGGAAAATGGTCCGTTTTCAAATGTTTTATTTTTGAAAGTCAGTTCACATTTGTAGGTGGATCATCAGTGTTAGAGCTAAAATTAGCATGTTTAAAGTGATTTTCATGCTTCCAGGGGCTCGGGAAGTGAATTAAATACTATTTGGAGGCATTTAATGTTCAAGCAAAAACAGCTGATTTTTGACAAAAGAGATAACACCCCCCCATTACGTCATGCTTCAGAAACGTGGAAAATGGTTTGTTTTCAAATGTTTTATTTTTGAACGTCAGTTCACATTTGTAGGTGGATCATCAGTGTTAAAGCTAAAATTAGCATGTTTAAAGTGATTTCCATGCTTCCAGGGGCCCTAAACACAAGATTTATGGAATGGTTAAAAGTGCATGAAAATGGCCAATTTACTCACTCTGAGTTCTCAAAAAGGGTTTCTTCACCCCGGGAAGTTAATTAAATACCATTTGGAGGCATTTAATGTTCGAGCCAAAACGGCTGATTTTCGACAAAAGAGATAACACCCCCCCCCCATTACGTCATGCTTCAGAAATGTGGAAAATAGTCCGTTTTCAAATGTTTTATTTTTGAACGTCAGTTCACATTTGTAGGTGGATCATCAGTGTTAGAGCTAAAATTAGCATGTTTAAAGTGATTTTCATGCTTCCAGGGGCTCGGGAAGTGAATTAAATACTATTTGGAGGCATTTAATGTTCAAGCAAAAACAGCAGATTTTTGACAAAAGAGATAACACCCCCCCATTACGTCATGCTTCAGAAATGTGGAAAATGGTCCGTTTTCAAATGTTTTATTTTTGAACGTCAGTTCACATTTGTAGGTGGATCATCAGTGTTAGAGCTAAAATTAGCATGTTTAAAGTGATTTTCATGCTTCCATGGGCCCTAAACACAAGATTTATGGAATGGTTAAAAGTGCATGAAAATGGCCAATTTACTCACTCTGAGTTCTCAAAAAGGGTTTCTTCACCCCGGGAAGTTAATTAAATACCATTTGGAGGCATTTAATGTTCGAGCAAAAACGGCTGATTTTCGACTAAAGAGATAACACCCCCCCCCCATTACGTCATGCTTCAGAAATGTGGAAAATGGTCCGTTTTCAAATGTTTTATTTTTGAACGTCAGTTCACATTTGTAGGTGGATCATCAGTGTTAGAGCTAAAATTAGCATGTTTAAAGTGATTTTCATGCTTCCAGGGGCTCGGGAAGTGAATTAAGTACTATTTGGAGGCATTTAATGTTCAAGCAAAAACAGCTGATTTTTGACAAAAGAGATAACACCCCCCATTACGTCATGCTTCAGAAATGTGGAAAATGGTCCGTTTTCAAATGTTTTATTTTTGAAAGTCAGTTCACATTTGTAGGTGGATCATCAGTGTTAGAGATAAAATTAGCATTTTTAAAGTGATTTTCATGCTTCCAGGGGCCCTAAACACAAGATTTATGGAATGGTTAAAAGTGCACGAAAATGGCCAATTTACTCACTCTGAGTTCTCAAAAAGGGTTTCTTCACCCCGGGAAGTTAATTAAATACCATTTGGAGGCATTTAATGTTCAAGCAAAAACGGCTGATTTTCAACAAAAGAGATAACACCCCCCCCCCCATTACGTCATGCTTCCGAAATGTGGAAAATGGTCCGTTTTCAAATGTTTTATTTTTGAACGTCAGTTCACATTTGTAGGTGGATCATCAGTGTTAGAGCTAAAATTAGCATGTTTAAAGTGATTTTCATGCTTCCAGGGGCTCGGGAAGTGAATTAAATACTATTTGGAGGCATTTAATGTTCAAGCAAAAACAGCTGATTTTTGACAAAAGAGATAACACCCCCCCCATTACTTCATGCTTCAGAAATGTGGAAAATGGTCCGTTTTCAAATGTTTTATTTTTGAACGTCAGTTCACATTTGTAGGTGGATCATCAGTGTTAGAGCTAAAATTAGCATGTTTAAAGTGATTTTCATGCTTCCAGTGGCCCTAAACACAAGATTTATGGAATGGTTAAAAGTGCATGAAAATGGCCAATTCACTCACTCTGAGTTCTCAAAAAGGGTTTCTTCACCCCGGGAAGTTAATTAAATACCATTTGGAGGCATTTAATGTTCGAGCAAAAACGGCTGATTTTCGACAAAAGAGATAACACCCCCCCATTACGTCATGCTTCAGAAATGTGGAAAATGGTCCGTTTTCAAATGTTTTATTTTTGAACATCAGTTCACATTTGTAGGTGGATCATCAGTGTTAGAGCTAAAATTAGCATGTTTAAAGTGATTTTCATGCTTCCAGGGGCCCTAAACACAAGATTTATGGAATGGTTAAAAGTGCGTGAAAATGGCCAATTTACTCACTCTGAGTTCTCAAAAAAGGTTTCTTCATCCCGGGAAGTTAATTAAATACCATTTGGAGGCATTTAATGTTCGAGTTAAAACGGATGATTTTCGACAAAAGAGATAACACCCCCCCCATTACGTCATGCTTCAAAAATGTGGAAAATGGTCCGTTTTCAAATGTTTTATTTTTGAACGTCAGTTCACATTTGTAGGTGGATCATCAGTGTTAGAGCTAAAATTAGCATGTTTAAAGTGATTTTCATGCTTCCAGGGGCTCGGGAAGTGAATTAAATACTATTTGGAGGCATTTAATGTTCAAGCAAAAACAGCTGATTTTTGACAAAAGAGATAACACCCCCCCATTGCGTCATGCTTCAGAAATGTGGAAAATGGTCCGTTTTCAAATGTTTTATTTTTGAACGTCAGTTCACATTTGTAGGTGGATCATCAGTGTTAGAGCTAAAATTAGCATGTTTAAAGTGATTTTCATGCTTCCAGGGGCCCTAATCACAAGATTTATTGAATGGTTAAAAGTGCATGAAAATGGCCAATTTACTCACTCTGAGTTCGCAAAAAGGGTTTCTTCACCCAGGGAAGTTAATTAAATACCATTTGGAGGCATTTAATGTTCGAGCCAAAACGGCTGATTTTCGACAAAAGAGATAACACCCCCCATTACGTCATGCTTCAGAAATGTGGAAAATGGTCCGTTTTCAAATGTTTTATTTTTGAACGTCAGTTCACATTTGTAGGTGGATCGTCAGTGTTAGAGCTAAAATTAGCATGTTTAAAGTGATTTTCATGCTTCCAGGGGCTCGGGAAGTGAATTAAATACTATTTGGAGGCATTTATTGTTCAAGCAAAAACAGCTGATTTTTGACAAAAGAGATAACACCCCCCCATTTCTTCATGCTTCAGAAATGTGGAAAATGGTCCGTTTTCAAATGTTTTATTTTTGAACGTCAGTTCACATTTGTAGGTGGATCATCAGTGTTAGAGCTAAAATTAGCATGTTTAAAGTGATTTTCATGCTTCCAGGGGCGCTAAACACAAGATTTATGGAATGGTTAAAAGTGCATGAAAATGGCCAATTTACTCACTCTGAGTTCTCAAAAAGGGTTTCTACACCCCAGGAAGTTAATTAAATACCATTTGGAGGCATTTAATGTTCGAGCAAAAACGGCTGATTTTCAACAAAAGAGATAACACCCCCCCATTACGTCATGCTTCAGAAATGTGGAAAATGGTCCGTTTTCAAATGTTTTATTTTTGAACGTCAGTTCACATTTGTAGGTGGATCATCAGTGTTAGAGCTAAAATTAGCATGTTTAAAGTGATTGTCATGCTTTCAGGGGCCCTAAACACAAGATTTATGGAATGGTTAAAAGTGCATGAAAATGGCCAATTTACTCACTCTCAGTTCTCAAAAAGGGTTTCTTCACCCCGGGAAGTTAATTAAATACCATTTGGAGGCATTTAATGTTCGAGCCAAAATGGCTGATTTTCGACAAAAGAGATAACACCCCCCCATTACGTCATGCTTCAGAAATGTGGAAAATGGTCCGTTTTCAAATGTTCTATTTTTGAACGTCAGTTCACATTTGTAGGTGGATCATCAGTGTTAGAGCTAAAATTAGCATGTTTAATGTGATTTTCATGCTTCCAGGGGCTCGGGAAGTGAATTAAATACTATTTGGAGGCATTTAATGTTCAAGCAAAAACAGCTGATTTTTGACAAAAGAGATAACACCCCCCATTACGTCATGCTTCAGAAATGTGGAAAATGGTCCGTTTTCAAATGTTTTATTTTTGAACGTCAGTTCACATTTGTAGGTGGATCATCAGTGTTAGAGCTAAAATTAGCATGTTTAAAGTGATTTTCATGCTTCCAGGGGCCCTAAACACAAGATTTATGGAATGGTTAAAAGTGCATGAAAATGGCCAATTTACTCACTCTGAGTTCTCAAAAAAGGTTTCTTCACCCCGGGAAGTTAATTAAATACCATTTGGAGGCATTTAATGTTCGAGCTAAAATGGATGATTTTCGACAAAAGAGATAACACCCCCCCATTACGTCATGCTTCAGAAATGTTGAAAATGGTCCGTTTTCAAATGTTTTATTTTTGAACGTCAGTTCACATTTGTAGGTGGATCATCATTGTTAGAGCTAAAATTAGCCTGTTTAAAGTGATTTTCATGCTTCCAGGGGCTCGGGAAGTGAATTAAATACTATTTGGAGGCATTTAATGTTCAAGGAAAAACAGCTGATTTTTGACAAAAGAGATAACACCCCCCCATTACGTCATGCTTCAGAAACGTGGAAAATGGTTCGTTTTCAAATGTTTTATTTTTGAACGTCAGTTCACATTTGTAGGTGGATCATCAGTGTTAGAGCTAAAATTAGCATGTTTAAAGTGATTTCCATGCTTCCAGGGGCCCTAAACACAAGATTTATGGAATGGTTAAAAGTGCATGAAAATGGCCAATTTACTCACTCTGAGTTCTCAAAAAGGGTTTCTTCACCCCGGGAAGTTAATTAAATACCATTTGGAGGCATTTAATGTTCGAGCCAAAATGGCTGATTTTCGACAAAAGAGATAACACCCCCCCCCCATTACGTCATGCTTCAGAAATGTGGAAAATGGTCCGTTTTCAAATGTTTTATTTTTGAACGTCAGTTCACATTTGTAGGTGGATCATCAGTGTTAGAGCTAAAATTAGCATGTTTAAAGTGATTTTCATGCTTCCAGGGGCTCGGGAAGTGAATTAAATACTATTTGGAGGCATTTAATGTTCAAGCAAAAACAGCTGATTTTTGACAAAAGAGATAACCCCCCCCCCATTACGTCATGCTTCAGAAATGTGGAAAATGGTCCGTTTTCAAATGTTTTATTTTTGAACGTCAGTTCACATTTGTAGGTGGATCATCAGTGTTAGAGCTAAAATTAGCATGTTTAAAGTGATTTTCATGCTTCCAGGGGCTCGGGAAGTGAATTAAATACTATTTGGAGGCATTTAATGTTCAAGCAAAAACAGCTGATTTTTGACAAAAGAGATAACACCCCCCCCCATTACGTCATGCTTCAGAAATGTGGAAAATGGTCCGTTTTCAAATGTTTTATTTTTGAACGTCAGTTCACATTTGAAGGTGGATCATCAGTGTTAGAGCTAAAATTAGCATGTTTGAAGTGATTTTCATGCTTCCAGGGGCTCGGGAAGTGAATTAAATACTATTTGGAGGCATTTAATGTTCAAGCAAAAACAGCTGATTTTTGACAAAAGAGATAAGACCCCCCATTATGTCATGCTTCAGAAATGTGGAAAATGGTCCGTTTTCAAATGTTTTATTTTTGAACGTCAGTTCACATTTGTAGGTGGATCATCAGTGTTAGAGCTAAAATTAGCATGTTTAAAGTGATTTTCATGCTTCCAGGGGCTCGGGAAGTGAATTAAATACTATTTGGAGGCATTTAATGTTCAAGCAAAAACAGCTGATTTTTGACAAAAGAGATAACACCCCCCATTACGTCATGCTTCAGAAACGTGGAAAATGGTCCGTTTTCAAATGTTTTATTTTTGAACGTCAGTTCACATTTGAAGGTGGATCATCAGTGTTAGAGCTAAAATTAGCATGTTTAAAGTGATTTTCATGCTTCCAGGGGCCCTAAACACAAGATTTATGGAATGGTTAAAAGCGCATGAAAATGGCCAATTTACTCACTCTGAGTTCTCAAAAAGGGTTTCTTCACCCCGGGAAGTTAATTAAATACCATTTGGAGGCATTTAATGTTCGAGCCAAAACGGCTGATTTTCGACAAAAGAGATAACACCCCCCCATTACGTCATGCTTCAGAAATGTGGAAAATGGTCCGTTTTCAAATGTTTTATTTTTGAACGTCAGTTCACATTTGTAGGTGGATCATCAGTGTTAGAGCTAAAATTAGCATGTTTAAAGTGATTTTCATGCTTCCAGGGGCTCGGGAAGTGAATTAAATACTATTTGGAGGCATTTAATGTTCAAGCAAAAACAGCTGATTTTTGACAAAAGAGATAACACCCCCCCATTACGTCATGCTTCAGAAACGTGGAAAATGGTTCGTTTTCAAATGTTTTATTTTTGAACGTCAGTTCACATTTGTAGGTGGATCATCAGTGTTAGAGCTAAAATTAGCATGTTTAAAGTGATTTCCATGCTTCCAGGGGCCCTAAACACAAGATTTATGGAATGGTTAAAAGTGCATGAAAATGGCCAATTTACTCACTCTGAGTTCTCAAAAAGGGTTTCTTCACCCCGGGAAGTTAATTAAATACCATTTGGAGGCATTTAATGTTCGAGCCAAAACGGCTGATTTTCGACAAAAGAGATAACACCCCCCCCCATTACGTCATGCTTCAGAAATGTGGAAAATAGTCCGTTTTCAAATGTTTTATTTTTGAACGTCAGTTCACATTTGTAGGTGGATCATCAGTGTTAGAGCTAAAATTAGCATGTTTAAAGTGATTTTCATGCTTCCAGGGGCTCGGGAAGTGAATTAAATACTATTTGGAGGCATTTAATGTTCAAGCAAAAACAGCAGATTTTTGACAAAAGAGATAACACCCCCCCATTACGTCATGCTTCAGAAATGTGGAAAATAGTCCGTTTTCAAATGTTTTATTTTTGAACGTCAGTTCACATTTGTAGGTGGATCATCAGTGTTAGAGCTAAAATTAGCATGTTTAAAGTGATTTTCATGCTTCCATGGGCCCTAAACACAAGATTTATGTAATGGTTAAAAGTGCATGAAAATGGCCAATTTACTCACTCTGAGTTCTCAAAAAGGGTTTCTTCACCCCGGGAAGTTAATTAAATACCATTTGGAGGCATTTAATGTTCGAGCAAAAACGGCTGATTTTCGACAAAAGAGATAACACCCCCCCTCATTACGTCATGCTTCAGAAATGTGGAAAATGGTCCGTTTTCAAATGTTTTATTTTTGAACGTCAGTTCACATTTGTAGGTGGATCATCAGTGTTAGAGCTAAAATTAGCATGTTTAAAGTGATTTTCATGCTTCCAGGGGCTCGGGAAGTGAATTAAATACTATTTGGAGGCATTTAATGTTCAAGCAAAAACAGCTGATTTTTGACAAAAGAGATAACACCCCCTCATTACGTCATGCTTCAGAAACGTGGAAAATGGTTCGTTTTCAAATGTTTTATTTTTGAACGTCAGTTCACATTTGTAGGTGGATCATCAGTGTTAGAGCTAAAATTAGCATGTTTAAAGTGATTTCCATGCTTCCAGTGGCCCTAAACACAAGATTTATGGAATGGTTAAAAGTGCATGAAAATGGCCAATTTACTCACTCTGAGTTCTCAAAAAGGGTTTCTTCACCCCGGGAAGTTAATTAAATACCATTTGGAGGCATTTAATGTTCGAGCCAAAATGGCTGATTTTCGACAAAAGAGATAACACCCCCCCCATTACGTCATGCTTCAGAAATGTGGAAAATGGTCCGTTTTCAAATGTTTTATTGTTGAACGTCAGTTCACATTTGTAGGTGGATCATCAGTGTTAGAGCTAAAATTAGCATGTTTATAGTGATTTTCATGCTTCCAGGGGCTCGGGAAGTGAATTAAATACTATTTGGAGGCATTTAATGTTCAAGCAAAAACAGCTGATTTTTGACAAAAGAGATAACCCCCCCCCCCATTACGTCATGCTTCAGAAATGTGGAAAATGGTCCGTTTTCAAATGTTTTATTTTTGAACGTCAGTTCACATTTGTAGGTGGATCATCAGTGTTAGAGCTAAAATTAGCATGTTTAAAGTGATTTTCATGCTTCCAGGGGCTCTGGAAGTGAATTAAATACTATTTGGAGGCATTTAATGTTCAAGCAAAAACAGCTGATTTTTGACAAAAGAGATAACACCCCCCCATTACGTCATGCTTCAGAAATGTGGAAAATGGTCCGTTTTCAAATGTTTTATTTTTGAACGTCAGTTCACATTTGAAGGTGGATCATCAGTGTTAGAGCTAAAATTAGCATGTTTAAAGTGATTTTCATGCTTCCAGGGGCTCGGGAAGTGAATTAAATACTATTTGGAGGCATTTAATGTTCAAGCAAAAACAGCTGATTTTTGACAAAAGAGATAAGACCCCCCATTACGTCATGCTTCAGAAATGTGGAAAATGGTCCGTTTTCAAATGTTTTATTTTTGAACGTCAGTTCACATTTGTAGGTGGATCATCAGTGTTAGAGCTAAAATTAGCATGTTTAAAGTGATTTTCATGCTTCCAGGGGCTCGGGAAGTGAATTAAATACTATTTGGAGGCATTTAATGTTCAAGCAAAAACAGCTGATTTTTGACAAAAGAGATAACACCCCCCATTACGTCATGCTTCAGAAACGTGGAAAATGGTCAGTTTTCAAATGTTTTATTTTTGAACGTCAGTTCACATTTGAAGGTGGATCATCAGTGTTAGAGCTAAAATTAGCATGTTAAAGTGATTTTCATGCTTCCAGGGGCCCTAAACACAAGATTTATGGAATGGTTAAAAGCGCATGAAAATGGCCAATTTACTCACTCTGAGTTCTCAAAAAGGGTTTCTTCACCCCGGGAAGTTAATTAAATACCATTTGGAGGCATTTAATGTTCGAGCCAAAACGGCTGATTTTCGACAAAAGAGATAACACCCCCCCATTACGTCATGCTTCAGAAATGTGGAAAATGGTCCGTTTTCAAATGTTTTATTTTTGAACGTCAGTTCACATTTGTAGGTGGATCATCAGTGTTAGAGCTAAAATTAGCATGTTTAAAGTGATTTTCATGCTTCCAGGGGCTCGGGAAGTGAATTAAATACTATTTGGAGGCATTTAATGTTCAAGCAAAAACAGCTGATTTTTGACAAAAGAGATAACACCCCCCCATTACGTCATGCTTCAGAAACGTGGAAAATGGTTTGTTTTCAAATGTTTTATTTTTGAACGTCAGTTCACATTTGTAGGTGGATCATCAGTGTTAAAGCTAAAATTAGCATGTTTAAAGTGATTTCCATGCTTCCAGGGGCCCTAAACACAAGATTTATGGAATGGTTAAAAGTGCATGAAAATGGCCAATTTACTCACTCTGAGTTCTCAAAAAGGGTTTCTTCACCCCGGGAAGTTAATTAAATACCATTTGGAGGCATTTAATGTTCGAGCCAAAACGGCTGATTTTCGACAAAAGAGATAACACCCCCCCCCCATTACGTCATGCTTCAGAAATGTGGAAAATAGTCCGTTTTCAAATGTTTTATTTTTGAACGTCAGTTCACATTTGTAGGTGGATCATCAGTGTTAGAGCTAAAATTAGCATGTTTAAAGTGATTTTCATGCTTCCAGGGGCTCGGGAAGTGAATTAAATACTATTTGGAGGCATTTAATGTTCAAGCAAAAACAGCAGATTTTTGACAAAAGAGATAACACCCCCCCATTACGTCATGCTTCAGAAATGTGGAAAATGGTCCGTTTTCAAATGTTTTATTTTTGAACGTCAGTTCACATTTGTAGGTGGATCATCAGTGTTAGAGCTAAAATTAGCATGTTTAAAGTGATTTTCATGCTTCCATGGGCCCTAAACACAAGATTTATGGAATGGTTAAAAGTGCATGAAAATGGCCAATTTACTCACTCTGAGTTCTCAAAAAGGGTTTCTTCACCCCGGGAAGTTAATTAAATACCATTTGGAGGCATTTAATGTTCGAGCAAAAACGGCTGATTTTCGACTAAAGAGATAACACCCCCCCCATTACGTCATGCTTCAGAAATGTGGAAAATGGTCCGTTTTCAAATGTTTTATTTTTGAACGTCAGTTCACATTTGTAGGTGGATCATCAGTGTTAGAGCTAAAATTAGCATGTTTAAAGTGATTTTCATGCTTCCAGGGGCTCGGGAAGTGAATTAAGTACTATTTGGAGGCATTTAATGTTCAAGCAAAAACAGCTGATTTTTGACAAAAGAGATAACACCCCCCATTACGTCATGCTTCAGAAATGTGGAAAATGGTCCGTTTTCAAATGTTTTATTTTTGAAAGTCAGTTCACATTTGTAGGTGGATCATCAGTGTTAGAGATAAAATTAGCATTTTTAAAGTGATTTTCATGCTTCCAGGGGCCCTAAACACAAGATTTATGGAATGGTTAAAAGTGCACGAAAATGGCCAATTTACTCACTCTGAGTTCTCAAAAAGGGTTTCTTCACCCCGGGAAGTTAATTAAATACCATTTGGAGGCATTTAATGTTCAAGCAAAAACGGCTGATTTTCAACAAAAGAGATAACACCCCCCCCATTACGTCATGCTTCCGAAATGTGGAAAATGGTCCGTTTTCAAATGTTTTATTTTTGAACGTCAGTTCACATTTGTAGGTGGATCATCAGTGTTAGAGCTAAAATTAGCATGTTTAAAGTGATTTTCATGCTTCCAGGGGCTCGGGAAGTGAATTAAATACTATTTGGAGGCATTTAATGTTCAAGCAAAAACAGCTGATTTTTGACAAAAGAGATAACACCCCCCCATTACTTCATGCTTCAGAAATGTGGAAAATGGTCCGTTTTCAAATGTTTTATTTTTGAACGTCAGTTCACATTTGTAGGTGGATCATCAGTGTTAGAGCTAAAATTAGCATGTTTAAAGTGATTTTCATGCTTCCAGTGGCCCTAAACACAAGATTTATGGAATGGTTAAAAGTGCATGAAAATGGCCAATTCACTCACTCTGAGTTCTCAAAAAGGGTTTCTTCACCCCGGGAAGTTAATTAAATACCATTTGGAGGCATTTAATGTTCGAGCAAAAACGGCTGATTTTCGACAAAAGAGATAACACCCCCCCATTACGTCATGCTTCAGAAATGTGGAAAATGGTCCGTTTTCAAATGTTTTATTTTTGAACATCAGTTCACATTTGTAGGTGGATCATCAGTGTTAGAGCTAAAATTAGCATGTTTAAAGTGATTTTCATGCTTCCAGGGGCCCTAAACACAAGATTTATGGAATGGTTAAAAGTGCGTGAAAATGGCCAATTTACTCACTCTGAGTTCTCAAAAAAGGTTTCTTCATCCCGGGAAGTTAATTAAATACCATTTGGAGGCATTTAATGTTCGAGTTAAAACGGATGATTTTCGACAAAAGAGATAACACCCCCCCCATTACGTCATGCTTCAAAAATGTGGAAAATGGTCCGTTTTCAAATGTTTTATTTTTGAACGTCAGTTCACATTTGTAGGTGGATCATCAGTGTTAGAGCTAAAATTAGCATGTTTAAAGTGATTTTCATGCTTCCAGGGGCTCGGGAAGTGAATTAAATACTATTTGGAGGCATTTAATGTTCAAGCAAAAACAGCTGATTTTTGACAAAAGAGATAACACCCCCCCATTGCGTCATGCTTCAGAAATGTGGAAAATGGTCCGTTTTCAAATGTTTTATTTTTGAACGTCAGTTCACATTTGTAGGTGGATCATCAGTGTTAGAGCTAAAATTAGCATGTTTAAAGTGATTTTCATGCTTCCAGGCGCCCTAAACACAAGATTTATGGAATGGTAAAAGTGCATGAAAATGGCCAATTTACTCACTCTGAGTTCTCAAAAAGGGTTTCTTCACCCCGGGAAGTTAATTAAATACCATTTGGAGGCATTTAATGTTCGAGCAAAAACGGCTGATTTTCGACAAAAGAGATAACACCCCCCCATTACGTCATGCTTCAGAAATGTGGAAAATGGTCCGTTTTCAAATGTTCTATTTTTGAACGTCAGTTCACATTTGTAGGTGGATCATCAGTGTTAGAGCTAAAATTAGCATGTTTAATGTGATTTTCATGCTTCCAGGGGCTCGGGAAGTGAATTAAATACTATTTGGAGGCATTTAATGTTCAAGCAAAAACAGCTGATTTTTGACAAAAGAGATAACACCCCCCATTACGTCATGCTTCAGAAATGTGGAAAATGGTCCGTTTTCAAATGTTTTATTTTTGAACGTCAGTTCACATTTGTAGGTGGATCATCAGTGTTAGAGCTAAAATTAGCATGTTTAAAGTGATTTTCATGCTTCCAGGGGCCCTAAACACAAGATTTATGGAATGGTTAAAAGTGCATGAAAATGGCCAATTTACTCACTCTGAGTTCTCAAAAAAGGTTTCTTCACCCCGGGAAGTTAATTAAATACCATTTGGAGGCATTTAATGTTCGAGCTAAAATGGATGATTTTCGACAAAAGAGATAACACCCCCCCATTACGTCATGCTTCAGAAATGTTGAAAATGGTCCGTTTTCAAATGTTTTATTTTTGAACGTCAGTTCACATTTGTAGGTGGATCATCATTGTTAGAGCTAAAATTAGCCTGTTTAAAGTGATTTTCATGCTTCCAGGGGCTCGGGAAGTGAATTAAATACTATTTGGAGGCATTTAATGTTCAAGCAAAAACAGCTGATTTTTGACAAAAGAGATAACACCCCCCCATTACGTCATGCTTCAGAAACGTGGAAAATGGTTCGTTTTCAAATGTTTTATTTTTGAACGTCAGTTCACATTTGTAGGTGGATCATCAGTGTTAGAGCTAAAATTAGCATGTTTAAAGTGATTTCCATGCTTCCAGGGGCCCTAAACACAAGATTTATGGAATGGTTAAAAGTGCATGAAAATGGCCAATTTACTCACTCTGAGTTCTCAAAAAGGGTTTCTTCACCCCGGGAAGTTAATTAAATACCATTTGGAGGCATTTAATGTTCGAGCCAAAATGGCTGATTTTCGACAAAAGAGATAACACCCCCCCCCATTACGTCATGCTTCAGAAATGTGGAAAATGGTCCGTTTTCAAATGTTTTATTTTTGAACGTCAGTTCACATTTGTAGGTGGATCATCAGTGTTAGAGCTAAAATTAGCATGTTTAAAGTGATTTTCATGCTTCCAGGGGCTCGGGAAGTGAATTAAATACTATTTGGAGGCATTTAATGTTCAAGCAAAAACAGCTGATTTTTGACAAAAGAGATAACCCCCCCCCCATTACGTCATGCTTCAGAAATGTGGAAAATGGTCCGTTTTCAAATGTTTTATTTTTGAACGTCAGTTCACATTTGTAGGTGGATCATCAGTGTTAGAGCTAAAATTAGCATGTTTAAAGTGATTTTCATGCTTCCAGGGGCTCGGGAAGTGAATTAAATACTATTTGGAGGCATTTAATGTTCAAGCAAAAACAGCTGATTTTTGACAAAAGAGATAACACCCCCCCCATTACGTCATGCTTCAGAAATGTGGAAAATGGTCCGTTTTCAAATGTTTTATTTTTGAACGTCAGTTCACATTTGAAGGTGGATCATCAGTGTTAGAGCTAAAATTAGCATGTTTGAAGTGATTTTCATGCTTCCAGGGGCTCGGGAAGTGAATTAAATACTATTTGGAGGCATTTAATGTTCAAGCAAAAACAGCTGATTTTTGACAAAAGAGATAAGACCCCCCATTACGTCATGCTTCAGAAATGTGGAAAATGGTCCGTTTTCAAATGTTTTATTTTTGAACGTCAGTTCACATTTGTAGGTGGATCATCAGTGTTAGAGCTAAAATTAGCATGTTTAAAGTGATTTTCATGCTTCCAGGGGCTCGGGAAGTGAATTAAATACTATTTGGAGGCATTTAATGTTCAAGCAAAAACAGCTGATTTTTGACAAAAGAGATAACACCCCCCATTACGTCATGCTTCAGAAACGTGGAAAATGGTCCGTTTTCAAATGTTTTATTTTTGAACGTCAGTTCACATTTGAAGGTGGATCATCAGTGTTAGAGCTAAAATTAGCATGTTTAAAGTGATTTTCATGCTTCCAGGGGCCCTAAACACAAGATTTATGGAATGGTTAAAAGCGCATGAAAATGGCCAATTTACTCACTCTGAGTTCTCAAAAAGGGTTTCTTCACCCCGGGAAGTTAATTAAATACCATTTAGAGGCATTTAATGTTCGAGCCAAAACGGCTGATTTTCGACAAAAGAGATAACACCCCCCCATTACGTCATGCTTCAGAAATGTGGAAAATGGTCCGTTTTCAAATGTTTTATTTTTGAACGTCAGTTCACATTTGTAGGTGGATCATCAGTGTTAGAGCTAAAATTAGCATGTTTAAAGTGATTTTCATGCTTCCAGGGGCTCGGGAAGTGAATTAAATACTATTTGGAGGCATTTAATGTTCAAGCAAAAACAGCTGATTTTTGACAAAAGAGATAACACCCCCCCATTACGTCATGCTTCAGAAACGTGGAAAATGGTTCGTTTTCAAATGTTTTATTTTTGAACGTCAGTTCACATTTGTAGGTGGATCATCAGTGTTAGAGCTAAAATTAGCATGTTTAAAGTGATTTCCATGCTTCCAGGGGCCCTAAACACAAGATTTATGGAATGGTTAAAAGTGCATGAAAATGGCCAATTTACTCACTCTGAGTTCTCAAAAAGGGTTTCTTCACCCCGGGAAGTTAATTAAATACCATTTGGAGGCATTTAATGTTCGAGCCAAAACGGCTGATTTTCGACAAAAGAGATAACACCCCCCCCCATTACGCCATGCTTCAGAAATGTGGAAAATAGTCCGTTTTCAAATGTTTTATTTTTGAACGTCAGTTCACATTTGTAGGTGGATCATCAGTGTTAGAGCTAAAATTAGCATGTTTAAAGTGATTTTCATGCTTCCAGGGGCTCGGGAAGTGAATTAAATACTATTTGGAGGCATTTAATGTTCAAGCAAAAACAGCAGATTTTTGACAAAAGAGATAACACCCCCCCATTACGTCATGCTTCAGAAATGTGGAAAATAGTCCGTTTTCAAATGTTTTATTTTTGAACGTCAGTTCACATTTGTAGGTGGATCATCAGTGTTAGAGCTAAAATTAGCATGTTTAAAGTGATTTTCATGCTTCCATGGGCCCTAAACACAAGATTTATGTAATGGTTAAAAGTGCATGAAAATGGCCAATTTACTCACTCTGAGTTCTCAAAAAGGGTTTCTTCACCCCGGGAAGTTAATTAAATACCATTTGGAGGCATTTAATGTTCGAGCAAAAACGGCTGATTTTCGACAAAAGAGATAACACCCCCCCCTCATTACGTCATGCTTCAGAAATGTGGAAAATGGTCCGTTTTCAAATGTTTTATTTTTGAACGTCAGTTCACATTTGTAGGTGGATCATCAGTGTTAGAGCTAAAATTAGCATGTTTAAAGTGATTTTCATGCTTCCAGGGGCTCGGGAAGTGAATTAAATACTATTTGGAGGCATTTAATGTTCAAGCAAAAACAGCTGATTTTTGACAAAAGAGATAACACCCCCTCATTACGTCATGCTTCAGAAACGTGGAAAATGGTTCGTTTTCAAATGTTTTATTTTTGAACGTCAGTTCACATTTGTAGGTGGATCATCAGTGTTAGAGCTAAAATTAGCATGTTTAAAGTGATTTCCATGCTTCCAGTGGCCCTAAACACAAGATTTATGGAATGGTTAAAAGTGCATGAAAATGGCCAATTTACTCACTCTGAGTTCTCAAAAAGGGTTTCTTCACCCCGGGAAGTTAATTAAATACCATTTGGAGGCATTTAATGTTCGAGCCAAAATGGCTGATTTTCGACAAAAGAGATAACACCCCCCCCATTACGTCATGCTTCAGAAATGTGGAAAATGGTCCGTTTTCAAATGTTTTATTTTTGAACGTCAGTTCACATTTGTAGGTGGATCATCAGTGTTAGAGCTAAAATTAGCATGTTTATAGTGATTTTCATGCTTCCAGGGGCTCGGGAAGTGAATTAAATACTATTTGGAGGCATTTAATGTTCAAGCAAAAACAGCTGATTTTTGACAAAAGAGATAACCCCCCCCCCCCATTACGTCATGCTTCAGAAATGTGGAAAATGGTCCGTTTTCAAATGTTTTATTTTTGAACGTCAGTTCACATTTGTAGGTGGATCATCAGTGTTAGAGCTAAAATTAGCATGTTTAAAGTGATTTTCATGCTTCCAGGGGCTCGGGAAGTGAATTAAATACTATTTGGAGGCATTTAATGTTCAAGCAAAAACAGCTGATTTTTGACAAAAGAGATAACACCCCCCCATTACGTCATGCTTCAGAAATGTGGAAAATGGTCCGTTTTCAAATGTTTTATTTTTGAACGTCAGTTCACATTTGAAGGTGGATCATCAGTGTTAGAGCTAAAATTAGCATGTTTAAAGTGATTTTCATGCTTCCAGGGGCTCGGGAAGTGAATTAAATACTATTTGGAGGCATTTAATGTTCAAGCAAAAACAGCTGATTTTTGACAAAAGAGATAAGACCCCCCATTACGTCATGCTTCAGAAATGTGGAAAATGGTCCGTTTTCAAATGTTTTATTTTTGAACGTCAGTTCACATTTGTAGGTGGATCATCAGTGTTAGAGCTAAAATTAGCATGTTTAAAGTGATTTTCATGCTTCCAGGGGCTCGGGAAGTGAATTAAATACTATTTGGAGGCATTTAATGTTCAAGCAAAAACAGCTGATTTTTGACAAAAGAGATAACACCCCCCATTACGTCATGCTTCAGAAACGTGGAAAATGGTCAGTTTTCAAATGTTTTATTTTTGAACGTCAGTTCACATTTGAAGGTGGATCATCAGTGTTAGAGCTAAAATTAGCATGTTAAAGTGATTTTCATGCTTCCAGGGGCCCTAAACACAAGATTTATGGAATGGTTAAAAGCGCATGAAAATGGCCAATTTACTCACTCTGAGTTCTCAAAAAGGGTTTCTTCACCCCGGGAAGTTAATTAAATACCATTTGGAGGCATTTAATGTTCGAGCCAAAACGGCTGATTTTCGACAAAAGAGATAACACCCCCCCATTACGTCATGCTTCAGAAATGTGGAAAATGGTCCGTTTTCAAATGTTTTATTTTTGAAAGTCAGTTCACATTTGTAGGTGGATCATCAGTGTTAGAGCTAAAATTAGCATGTTTAAAGTGATTTTCATGCTTCCAGGGGCTCGGGAAGTGAATTAAATACTATTTGGAGGCATTTAATGTTCAAGCAAAAACAGCTGATTTTTGACAAAAGAGATAACACCCCCCCATTACGTCATGCTTCAGAAACGTGGAAAATGGTTTGTTTTCAAATGTTTTATTTTTGAACGTCAGTTCACATTTGTAGGTGGATCATCAGTGTTAAAGCTAAAATTAGCATGTTTAAAGTGATTTCCATGCTTCCAGGGGCCCTAAACACAAGATTTATGGAATGGTTAAAAGTGCATGAAAATGGCCAATTTACTCACTCTGAGTTCTCAAAAAGGGTTTCTTCACCCCGGGAAGTTAATTAAATACCATTTGGAGGCATTTAATGTTCGAGCCAAAACGGCTGATTTTCGACAAAAGAGATAACACCCCCCCCCCATTACGTCATGCTTCAGAAATGTGGAAAATAGTCCGTTTTCAAATGTTTTATTTTTGAACGTCAGTTCACATTTGTAGGTGGATCATCAGTGTTAGAGCTAAAATTAGCATGTTTAAAGTGATTTTCATGCTTCCAGGGGCTCGGGAAGTGAATTAAATACTATTTGGAGGCATTTAATGTTCAAGCAAAAACAGCAGATTTTTGACAAAAGAGATAACACCCCCCCATTACGTCATGCTTCAGAAATGTGGAAAATGGTCCGTTTTCAAATGTTTTATTTTTGAACGTCAGTTCACATTTGTAGGTGGATCATCAGTGTTAGAGCTAAAATTAGCATGTTTAAAGTGATTTTCATGCTTCCATGGGCCCTAAACACAAGATTTATGGAATGGTTAAAAGTGCATGAAAATGGCCAATTTACTCACTCTGAGTTCTCAAAAAGGGTTTCTTCACCCCGGGAAGTTAATTAAATACCATTTGGAGGCATTTAATGTTCGAGCAAAAACGGCTGATTTTCGACTAAAGAGATAACACCCCCCCCCATTACGTCATGCTTCAGAAATGTGGAAAATGGTCCGTTTTCAAATGTTTTATTTTTGAACGTCAGTTCACATTTGTAGGTGGATCATCAGTGTTAGAGCTAAAATTAGCATGTTTAAAGTGATTTTCATGCTTCCAGGGGCTCGGGAAGTGAATTAAGTACTATTTGGAGGCATTTAATGTTCAAGCAAAAACAGCTGATTTTTGACAAAAGAGATAACACCCCCCATTACGTCATGCTTCAGAAATGTGGAAAATGGTCCGTTTTCAAATGTTTTATTTTTGAAAGTCAGTTCACATTTGTAGGTGGATCATCAGTGTTAGAGATAAAATTAGCATTTTTAAAGTGATTTTCATGCTTCCAGGGGCCCTAAACACAAGATTTATGGAATGGTTAAAAGTGCACGAAAATGGCCAATTTACTCACTCTGAGTTCTCAAAAAGGGTTTCTTCACCCCGGGAAGTTAATTAAATACCATTTGGAGGCATTTAATGTTCAAGCAAAAACGGCTGATTTTCAACAAAAGAGATAACACCCCCCCCCCCATTACGTCATGCTTCCGAAATGTGGAAAATGGTCCGTTTTCAAATGTTTTATTTTTGAACGTCAGTTCACATTTGTAGGTGGATCATCAGTGTTAGAGCTAAAATTAGCATGTTTAAAGTGATTTTCATGCTTCCAGGGGCTCGGGAAGTGAATTAAATACTATTTGGAGGCATTTAATGTTCAAGCAAAAACAGCTGATTTTTGACAAAAGAGATAACACCCCCCCCATTACTTCATGCTTCAGAAATGTGGAAAATGGTCCGTTTTCAAATGTTTTATTTTTGAACGTCAGTTCACATTTGTAGGTGGATCATCAGTGTTAGAGCTAAAATTAGCATGTTTAAAGTGATTTTCATGCTTCCAGTGGCCCTAAACACAAGATTTATGGAATGGTTAAAAGTGCATGAAAATGGCCAATTCACTCACTCTGAGTTCTCAAAAAGGGTTTCTTCACCCCGGGAAGTTAATTAAATACCATTTGGAGGCATTTAATGTTCGAGCAAAAACGGCTGATTTTCGACAAAAGAGATAACACCCCCCCATTACGTCATGCTTCAGAAATGTGGAAAATGGTCCGTTTTCAAATGTTTTATTTTTGAACATCAGTTCACATTTGTAGGTGGATCATCAGTGTTAGAGCTAAAATTAGCATGTTTAAAGTGATTTTCATGCTTCCAGGGGCCCTAAACACAAGATTTATGGAATGGTTAAAAGTGCGTGAAAATGGCCAATTTACTCACTCTGAGTTCTCAAAAAAGGTTTCTTCATCCCGGGAAGTTAATTAAATACCATTTGGAGGCATTTAATGTTCGAGTTAAAACGGATGATTTTCGACAAAAGAGATAACACCCCCCCATTACGTCATGCTTCAAAAATGTGGAAAATGGTCCGTTTTCAAATGTTTTATTTTTGAACGTCAGTTCACATTTGTAGGTGGATCATCAGTGTTAGAGCTAAAATTAGCATGTTTAAAGTGATTTTCATGCTTCCAGGGGCTCGGGAAGTGAATTAAATACTATTTGGAGGCATTTAATGTTCAAGCAAAAACAGCTGATTTTTGACAAAAGAGATAACACCCCCCCATTGCGTCATGCTTCAGAAATGTGGAAAATGGTCCGTTTTCAAATGTTTTATTTTTGAACGTCAGTTCACATTTGTAGGTGGATCATCAGTGTTAGAGCTAAAATTAGCATGTTTAAAGTGATTTTCATGCTTCCAGGGGCCCTAATCACAAGATTTATTGAATGGTTAAAAGTGCATGAAAATGGCCAATTTACTCACTCTGAGTTCGCAAAAAGGGTTTCTTCACCCAGGGAAGTTAATTAAATACCATTTGGAGGCATTTAATGTTCGAGCCAAAACGGCTGATTTTCGACAAAAGAGATAACACCCCCCATTACGTCATGCTTCAGAAATGTGGAAAATGGTCCGTTTTCAAATGTTTTATTTTTGAACGTCAGTTCACATTTGTAGGTGGATCGTCAGTGTTAGAGCTAAAATTAGCATGTTTAAAGTGATTTTCATGCTTCCAGGGGCTCGGGAAGTGAATTAAATACTATTTGGAGGCATTTATTGTTCAAGCAAAAACAGCTGATTTTTGACAAAAGAGATAACACCCCCCCATTTCTTCATGCTTCAGAAATGTGGAAAATGGTCCGTTTTCAAATGTTTTATTTTTGAACGTCAGTTCACATTTGTAGGTGGATCATCAGTGTTAGAGCTAAAATTAGCATGTTTAAAGTGATTTTCATGCTTCCAGGGGCGCTAAACACAAGATTTATGGAATGGTTAAAAGTGCATGAAAATGGCCAATTTACTCACTCTGAGTTCTCAAAAAGGGTTTCTACACCCCAGGAAGTTAATTAAATACCATTTGGAGGCATTTAATGTTCGAGCAAAAACGGCTGATTTTCAACAAAAGAGATAACACCCCCCCATTACGTCATGCTTCAGAAATGTGGAAAATGGTCCGTTTTCAAATGTTTTATTTTTGAACGTCAGTTCACATTTGTAGGTGGATCATCAGTGTTAGAGCTAAAATTAGCATGTTTAAAGTGATTGTCATGCTTTCAGGGGCCCTAAACACAAGATTTATGGAATGGTTAAAAGTGCATGAAAATGGCCAATTTACTCACTCTCAGTTCTCAAAAAGGGTTTCTTCACCCCGGGAAGTTAATTAAATACCATTTGGAGGCATTTAATGTTCGAGCCAAAATGGCTGATTTTCGACAAAAGAGATAACACCCCCCCATTACGTCATGCTTCAGAAATGTGGAAAATGGTCCGTTTTCAAATGTTCTATTTTTGAACGTCAGTTCACATTTGTAGGTGGATCATCAGTGTTAGAGCTAAAATTAGCATGTTTAATGTGATTTTCATGCTTCCAGGGGCTCGGGAAGTGAATTAAATACTATTTGGAGGCATTTAATGTTCAAGCAAAAACAGCTGATTTTTGACAAAAGAGATAACACCCCCCATTACGTCATGCTTCAGAAATGTGGAAAATGGTCCGTTTTCAAATGTTTTATTTTTGAACGTCAGTTCACATTTGTAGGTGGATCATCAGTGTTAGAGCTAAAATTAGCATGTTTAAAGTGATTTTCATGCTTCCAGGGGCCCTAAACACAAGATTTATGGAATGGTTAAAAGTGCATGAAAATGGCCAATTTACTCACTCTGAGTTCTCAAAAAAGGTTTCTTCACCCCGGGAAGTTAATTAAATACCATTTGGAGGCATTTAATGTTCGAGCTAAAATGGATGATTTTCGACAAAAGAGATAACACCCCCCCATTACGTCATGCTTCAGAAATGTTGAAAATGGTCCGTTTTCAAATGTTTTATTTTTGAACGTCAGTTCACATTTGTAGGTGGATCATCATTGTTAGAGCTAAAATTAGCCTGTTTAAAGTGATTTTCATGCTTCCAGGGGCTCGGGAAGTGAATTAAATACTATTTGGAGGCATTTAATGTTCAAGGAAAAACAGCTGATTTTTGACAAAAGAGATAACACCCCCCCATTACGTCATGCTTCAGAAACGTGGAAAATGGTTCGTTTTCAAATGTTTTATTTTTGAACGTCAGTTCACATTTGTAGGTGGATCATCAGTGTTAGAGCTAAAATTAGCATGTTTAAAGTGATTTCCATGCTTCCAGGGGCCCTAAACACAAGATTTATGGAATGGTTAAAAGTGCATGAAAATGGCCAATTTACTCACTCTGAGTTCTCAAAAAGGGTTTCTTCACCCCGGGAAGTTAATTAAATACCATTTGGAGGCATTTAATGTTCGAGCCAAAATGGCTGATTTTCGACAAAAGAGATAACACCCCCCCCCCATTACGTCATGCTTCAGAAATGTGGAAAATGGTCCGTTTTCAAATGTTTTATTTTTGAACGTCAGTTCACATTTGTAGGTGGATCATCAGTGTTAGAGCTAAAATTAGCATGTTTAAAGTGATTTTCATGCTTCCAGGGGCTCGGGAAGTGAATTAAATACTATTTGGAGGCATTTAATGTTCAAGCAAAAACAGCTGATTTTTGACAAAAGAGATAACCCCCCCCATTACGTCATGCTTCAGAAATGTGGAAAATGGTCCGTTTTCAAATGTTTTATTTTTGAACGTCAGTTCACATTTGTAGGTGGATCATCAGTGTTAGAGCTAAAATTAGCATGTTTAAAGTGATTTTCATGCTTCCAGGGGCTCGGGAAGTGAATTAAATACTATTTGGAGGCATTTAATGTTCAAGCAAAAACAGCTGATTTTTGACAAAAGAGATAACACCCCCCCCATTACGTCATGCTTCAGAAATGTGGAAAATGGTCCGTTTTCAAATGTTTTATTTTTGAACGTCAGTTCACATTTGAAGGTGGATCATCAGTGTTAGAGCTAAAATTAGCATGTTTGAAGTGATTTTCATGCTTCCAGGGGCTCGGGAAGTGAATTAAATACTATTTGGAGGCATTTAATGTTCAAGCAAAAACAGCTGATTTTTGACAAAAGAGATAAGACCCCCCATTATGTCATGCTTCAGAAATGTGGAAAATGGTCCGTTTTCAAATGTTTTATTTTTGAACGTCAGTTCACATTTGTAGGTGGATCATCAGTGTTAGAGCTAAAATTAGCATGTTTAAAGTGATTTTCATGCTTCCAGGGGCTCGGGAAGTGAATTAAATACTATTTGGAGGCATTTAATGTTCAAGCAAAAACAGCTGATTTTTGACAAAAGAGATAACACCCCCCATTACGTCATGCTTCAGAAACGTGGAAAATGGTCCGTTTTCAAATGTTTTATTTTTGAACGTCAGTTCACATTTGAAGGTGGATCATCAGTGTTAGAGCTAAAATTAGCATGTTTAAAGTGATTTTCATGCTTCCAGGGGCCCTAAACACAAGATTTATGGAATGGTTAAAAGCGCATGAAAATGGCCAATTTACTCACTCTGAGTTCTCAAAAAGGGTTTCTTCACCCCGGGAAGTTAATTAAATACCATTTGGAGGCATTTAATGTTCGAGCCAAAACGGCTGATTTTCGACAAAAGAGATAACACCCCCCCATTACGTCATGCTTCAGAAATGTGGAAAATGGTCCGTTTTCAAATGTTTTATTTTTGAACGTCAGTTCACATTTGTAGGTGGATCATCAGTGTTAGAGCTAAAATTAGCATGTTTAAAGTGATTTTCATGCTTCCAGGGGCTCGGGAAGTGAATTAAATACTATTTGGAGGCATTTAATGTTCAAGCAAAAACAGCTGATTTTTGACAAAAGAGATAACACCCCCCCATTACGTCATGCTTCAGAAACGTGGAAAATGGTTCGTTTTCAAATGTTTTATTTTTGAACGTCAGTTCACATTTGTAGGTGGATCATCAGTGTTAGAGCTAAAATTAGCATGTTTAAAGTGATTTCCATGCTTCCAGGGGCCCTAAACACAAGATTTATGGAATGGTTAAAAGTGCATGAAAATGGCCAATTTACTCACTCTGAGTTCTCAAAAAGGGTTTCTTCACCCCGGGAAGTTAATTAAATACCATTTGGAGGCATTTAATGTTCGAGCCAAAACGGCTGATTTTCGACAAAAGAGATAACACCCCCCCCCATTACGTCATGCTTCAGAAATGTGGAAAATAGTCCGTTTTCAAATGTTTTATTTTTGAACGTCAGTTCACATTTGTAGGTGGATCATCAGTGTTAGAGCTAAAATTAGCATGTTTAAAGTGATTTTCATGCTTCCAGGGGCTCGGGAAGTGAATTAAATACTATTTGGAGGCATTTAATGTTCAAGCAAAAACAGCAGATTTTTGACAAAAGAGATAACACCCCCCCATTACGTCATGCTTCAGAAATGTGGAAAATAGTCCGTTTTCAAATGTTTTATTTTTGAACGTCAGTTCACATTTGTAGGTGGATCATCAGTGTTAGAGCTAAAATTAGCATGTTTAAAGTGATTTTCATGCTTCCATGGGCCCTAAACACAAGATTTATGTAATGGTTAAAAGTGCATGAAAATGGCCAATTTACTCACTCTGAGTTCTCAAAAAGGGTTTCTTCACCCCGGGAAGTTAATTAAATACCATTTGGAGGCATTTAATGTTCGAGCAAAAACGGCTGATTTTCGACAAAAGAGATAACACCCCCCCTCATTACGTCATGCTTCAGAAATGTGGAAAATGGTCCGTTTTCAAATGTTTTATTTTTGAACGTCAGTTCACATTTGTAGGTGGATCATCAGTGTTAGAGCTAAAATTAGCATGTTTAAAGTGATTTTCATGCTTCCAGGGGCTCGGGAAGTGAATTAAATACTATTTGGAGGCATTTAATGTTCAAGCAAAAACAGCTGATTTTTGACAAAAGAGATAACACCCCCTCATTACGTCATGCTTCAGAAACGTGGAAAATGGTTCGTTTTCAAATGTTTTATTTTTGAACGTCAGTTCACATTTGTAGGTGGATCATCAGTGTTAGAGCTAAAATTAGCATGTTTAAAGTGATTTCCATGCTTCCAGTGGCCCTAAACACAAGATTTATGGAATGGTTAAAAGTGCATGAAAATGGCCAATTTACTCACTCTGAGTTCTCAAAAAGGGTTTCTTCACCCCGGGAAGTTAATTAAATACCATTTGGAGGCATTTAATGTTCGAGCCAAAATGGCTGATTTTCGACAAAAGAGATAACACCCCCCCCCATTACGTCATGCTTCAGAAATGTGGAAAATGGTCCGTTTTCAAATGTTTTATTTTTGAACGTCAGTTCACATTTGTAGGTGGATCATCAGTGTTAGAGCTAAAATTAGCATGTTTATAGTGATTTTCATGCTTCCAGGGGCTCGGGAAGTGAATTAAATACTATTTGGAGGCATTTAATGTTCAAGCAAAAACAGCTGATTTTTGACAAAAGAGATAACCCCCCCCCCCATTACGTCATGCTTCAGAAATGTGGAAAATGGTCCGTTTTCAAATGTTTTATTTTTGAACGTCAGTTCACATTTGTAGGTGGATCATCAGTGTTAGAGCTAAAATTAGCATGTTTAAAGTGATTTTCATGCTTCCAGGGGCTCTGGAAGTGAATTAAATACTATTTGGAGGCATTTAATGTTCAAGCAAAAACAGCTGATTTTTGACAAAAGAGATAACACCCCCCCATTACGTCATGCTTCAGAAATGTGGAAAATGGTCCGTTTTCAAATGTTTTATTTTTGAACGTCAGTTCACATTTGAAGGTGGATCATCAGTGTTAGAGCTAAAATTAGCATGTTTAAAGTGATTTTCATGCTTCCAGGGGCTCGGGAAGTGAATTAAATACTATTTGGAGGCATTTAATGTTCAAGCAAAAACAGCTGATTTTTGACAAAAGAGATAAGACCCCCCATTACGTCATGCTTCAGAAATGTGGAAAATGGTCCGTTTTCAAATGTTTTATTTTTGAACGTCAGTTCACATTTGTAGGTGGATCATCAGTGTTAGAGCTAAAATTAGCATGTTTAAAGTGATTTTCATGCTTCCAGGGGCTCGGGAAGTGAATTAAATACTATTTGGAGGCATTTAATGTTCAAGCAAAAACAGCTGATTTTTGACAAAAGAGATAACACCCCCCATTACGTCATGCTTCAGAAACGTGGAAAATGGTCAGTTTTCAAATGTTTTATTTTTGAACGTCAGTTCACATTTGAAGGTGGATCATCAGTGTTAGAGCTAAAATTAGCATGTTAAAGTGATTTTCATGCTTCCAGGGGCCCTAAACACAAGATTTATGGAATGGTTAAAAGCGCATGAAAATGGCCAATTTACTCACTCTGAGTTCTCAAAAAGGGTTTCTTCACCCCGGGAAGTTAATTAAATACCATTTGGAGGCATTTAATGTTCGAGCCAAAACGGCTGATTTTCGACAAAAGAGATAACACCCCCCCATTACGTCATGCTTCAGAAATGTGGAAAATGGTCCGTTTTCAAATGTTTTATTTTTGAACGTCAGTTCACATTTGTAGGTGGATCATCAGTGTTAGAGCTAAAATTAGCATGTTTAAAGTGATTTTCATGCTTCCAGGGGCTCGGGAAGTGAATTAAATACTATTTGGAGGCATTTAATGTTCAAGCAAAAACAGCTGATTTTTGACAAAAGAGATAACACCCCCCCATTACGTCATGCTTCAGAAACGTGGAAAATGGTTTGTTTTCAAATGTTTTATTTTTGAACGTCAGTTCACATTTGTAGGTGGATCATCAGTGTTAAAGCTAAAATTAGCATGTTTAAAGTGATTTCCATGCTTCCAGGGGCCCTAAACACAAGATTTATGGAATGGTTAAAAGTGCATGAAAATGGCCAATTTACTCACTCTGAGTTCTCAAAAAGGGTTTCTTCACCCCGGGAAGTTAATTAAATACCATTTGGAGGCATTTAATGTTCGAGCCAAAACGGCTGATTTTCGACAAAAGAGATAACACCCCCCCCCCATTACGTCATGCTTCAGAAATGTGGAAAATAGTCCGTTTTCAAATGTTTTATTTTTGAACGTCAGTTCACATTTGTAGGTGGATCATCAGTGTTAGAGCTAAAATTAGCATGTTTAAAGTGATTTTCATGCTTCCAGGGGCTCGGGAAGTGAATTAAATACTATTTGGAGGCATTTAATGTTCAAGCAAAAACAGCAGATTTTTGACAAAAGAGATAACACCCCCCCATTACGTCATGCTTCAGAAATGTGGAAAATGGTCCGTTTTCAAATGTTTTATTTTTGAACGTCAGTTCACATTTGTAGGTGGATC
The DNA here is from genome assembly GCF_964263255.1 of Lissotriton vulgaris. Classification (NCBI taxonomy): domain Eukaryota; kingdom Metazoa; phylum Chordata; class Amphibia; order Caudata; family Salamandridae; genus Lissotriton; species Lissotriton vulgaris. The sequence goes on along the minus strand of NW_028248496.1, from coordinate 73,311 downwards.
ATCAGTGTTAGAGCTAAAATTAGCATGTTTAAAGTGATTTTCATGCTTCCATGGGCCCTAAACACAAGATTTATGGAATGGTTAAAAGTGCATGAAAATGGCCAATTTACTCACTCTGAGTTCTCAAAAAGGGTTTCTTCACCCCGGGAAGTTAATTAAATACCATTTGGAGGCATTTAATGTTCGAGCAAAAACGGCTGATTTTCGACTAAAGAGATAACACCCCCCCCATTACGTCATGCTTCAGAAATGTGGAAAATGGTCCGTTTTCAAATGTTTTATTTTTGAACGTCAGTTCACATTTGTAGGTGGATCATCAGTGTTAGAGCTAAAATTAGCATGTTTAAAGTGATTTTCATGCTTCCAGGGGCTCGGGAAGTGAATTAAGTACTATTTGGAGGCATTTAATGTTCAAGCAAAAACAGCTGATTTTTGACAAAAGAGATAACACCCCCCATTACGTCATGCTTCAGAAATGTGGAAAATGGTCCGTTTTCAAATGTTTTATTTTTGAAAGTCAGTTCACATTTGTAGGTGGATCATCAGTGTTAGAGATAAAATTAGCATTTTTAAAGTGATTTTCATGCTTCCAGGGGCCCTAAACACAAGATTTATGGAATGGTTAAAAGTGCACGAAAATGGCCAATTTACTCACTCTGAGTTCTCAAAAAGGGTTTCTTCACCCCGGGAAGTTAATTAAATACCATTTGGAGGCATTTAATGTTCAAGCAAAAACGGCTGATTTTCAACAAAAGAGATAACACCCCCCCCATTACGTCATGCTTCCGAAATGTGGAAAATGGTCCGTTTTCAAATGTTTTATTTTGAACGTCAGTTCACATTTGTAGGTGGATCATCAGTGTTAGAGCTAAAATTAGCATGTTTAAAGTGATTTTCATGCTTCCAGGGGCTCGGGAAGTGAATTAAATACTATTTGGAGGCATTTAATGTTCAAGCAAAAACAGCTGATTTTTGACAAAAGAGATAACACCCCCCCATTACTTCATGCTTCAGAAATGTGGAAAATGGTCCGTTTTCAAATGTTTTATTTTTGAACGTCAGTTCACATTTGTAGGTGGATCATCAGTGTTAGAGCTAAAATTAGCATGTTTAAAGTGATTTTCATGCTTCCAGTGGCCCTAAACACAAGATTTATGGAATGGTTAAAAGTGCATGAAAATGGCCAATTCACTCACTCTGAGTTCTCAAAAAGGGTTTCTTCACCCCGGGAAGTTAATTAAATACCATTTGGAGGCATTTAATGTTCGAGCAAAAACGGCTGATTTTCGACAAAAGAGATAACACCCCCCCATTACGTCATGCTTCAGAAATGTGGAAAATGGTCCGTTTTCAAATGTTTTATTTTTGAACATCAGTTCACATTTGTAGGTGGATCATCAGTGTTAGAGCTAAAATTAGCATGTTTAAAGTGATTTTCATGCTTCCAGGGGCCCTAAACACAAGATTTATGGAATGGTTAAAAGTGCGTGAAAATGGCCAATTTACTCACTCTGAGTTCTCAAAAAAGGTTTCTTCATCCCGGGAAGTTAATTAAATACCATTTGGAGGCATTTAATGTTCGAGTTAAAACGGATGATTTTCGACAAAAGAGATAACACCCCCCCCATTACGTCATGCTTCAAAAATGTGGAAAATGGTCCGTTTTCAAATGTTTTATTTTTGAACGTCAGTTCACATTTGTAGGTGGATCATCAGTGTTAGAGCTAAAATTAGCATGTTTAAAGTGATTTTCATGCTTCCAGGGGCTCGGGAAGTGAATTAAATACTATTTGGAGGCATTTAATGTTCAAGCAAAAACAGCTGATTTTTGACAAAAGAGATAACACCCCCCCATTGCGTCATGCTTCAGAAATGTGGAAAATGGTCCGTTTTCAAATGTTTTATTTTTGAACGTCAGTTCACATTTGTAGGTGGATCATCAGTGTTAGAGCTAAAATTAGCATGTTTAAAGTGATTTTCATGCTTCCAGGCGCCCTAAACACAAGATTTATGGAATGGTAAAAGTGCATGAAAATGGCCAATTTACTCACTCTGAGTTCTCAAAAAGGGTTTCTTCACCCCGGGAAGTTAATTAAATACCATTTGGAGGCATTTAATGTTCGAGCAAAAACGGCTGATTTTCGACAAAAGAGATAACACCCCCCCATTACGTCATGCTTCAGAAATGTGGAAAATGGTCCGTTTTCAAATGTTTTATTTTTGAACGTCAGTTCACATTTGTAGGTGGATCATCAGTGTTAGAGCTAAAATTAGCATGTTTAAAGTGATTTTCATGCTTCCAGGGGCTCGGGAAGTGAATTAAATACTATTTGGAGGCATTTAATGTTCAAGCAAAAACAGCTGATTTTTGACAAAAGAGATAACACCCCCCATTACATCATGCTTCAGAAACGTGGAAAATGGTCCGTTTTCAAATGTTTTATTTTTGAACGTCAGTTCACATTTGAAGGTGGATCATCAGTGTTAGAGCTAAAATTAGCATGTTTAAAGTGATTTTCATGCTTCCAGGAGCCCTAAACACAAGATTTATGGAATGGTTAAAAGTGCATGAAAATGGCCAATTTACTCACTCTGAGTTCTCAAAAAGGGTTTCTTCACCCCGGGAAGTTAATTAAATACCATTTGGAGGCATTTAATGTTCGAGCCAAAACGGCTGATTTTTGACAAAAGAGATAACACCCCCCCATTACGTCATGCTTCAGAAATGTGGAAAATGGTCCGTTTTCAAATGTTTTATTTTTGAACGTCAGTTCACATTTGTAGGTGGATCATCAGTGTTAGAGCTAAAATTAGCATGTTTAAAGTGATTTTCATGCTTCCAGGGGCCCTAATCACAAGATTTATGGAATGGTTAAAAGTGCATGAAAATGGCCAATTTACTCACTCTGAGTTCGCAAAAAGGGTTTCTTCACCCAGAGAAGTTAATTAAATACCATTTGGAGGCATTTAATGTTCGAGCCAAAACGGCTGATTTTCGACAAAAGAGATAACACCCCCCCATTACGTCATGCTTCAGAAATGTGGAAAATGGTCCGTTTTCAAATGTTTTATTTTTGAACGTCAGTTCACATTTGTAGGTGGATCATCAGTGTTAGAGCTAAAATTAGCATGTTTAAAGTGATTTTCATGCTTCCAGGGGCTCGGGAAGTGAATTAAATACTATTTGGAGGCATTTAATGTTCAAGCAAAAACAGCTGATTTTTGACAAAAGAGATAACACCCCCCATTACATCATGCTTCAGAAACGTGGAAAATGGTCCGTTTTCAAATGTTTTATTTTTGAACGTCAGTTCACATTTGAAGGTGGATCATCAGTGTTAGAGCTAAAATTAGCATGTTTAAAGTGATTTTCATGCTTCCAGGAGCCCTAAACACAAGATTTATGGAATGGTTAAAAGTGCATGAAAATGGCCAATTTACTCACTCTGAGTTCTCAAAAAGGGTTTCTTCACCCCGGGAAGTTAATTAAATACCATTTGGAGGCATTTAATGTTCGAGCCAAAACGGCTGATTTTTGACAAAAGAGATAACACCCCCCCATTACGTCATGCTTCAGAAATGTGGAAAATGGTCCGTTTTCAAATGTTTTATTTTTGAACGTCAGTTCACATTTGTAGGTGGATCATCAGTGTTAGAGCTAAAATTAGCATGTTTAAAGTGATTTTCATGCTTCCAGGGGCCCTAATCACAAGATTTATGGAATGGTTAAAAGTGCATGAAAATGGCCAATTTACTCACTCTGAGTTCGCAAAAAGGGTTTCTTCACCCAGAGAAGTTAATTAAATACCATTTGGAGGCATTTAATGTTCGAGCCAAAACGGCTAATTTTCGACAAAAGAGATAACACCCCCCATTACGTCATGCTTCAGAAATGTGGAAAATGGTCCGTTTTCAAATGTTTTATTTTTGAACGTCAGTTCACATTTGTAGGTGGATCGTCAGTGTTAGAGCTAAAATTAGCATGTTTAAAGTGATTTTCATGCTTCCAGGGGCTCGGGAAGTGAATTAAATACTATTTGGAGGCATTTATTGTTCAAGCAAAAACAGATGATTTTTGACAAAAGAGATAACACCCCCCCATTTCTTCATGCTTCAGAAATGTGGAAAATGGTCCGTTTTCAAATGTTTTATTTTTGAACGTCAGTTCACATTTGTAGGTGGATCATCAGTGTTAGAGCTAAAATTAGCATGTTTAAAGTGATTTTCATGCTTCCAGGGGCGCTAAACACAAGATTTATGGAATGGTTAAAAGTGCATGAAAATGGCCAATTTACTCACTCTGAGTTCTCAAAAAGGGTTTCTACACCCCAGGAAGTTAATTAAATACCATTTGGAGGCATTTAATGTTCGAGCAAAAACGGCTGATTTTCGACAAAAGAGATAACACCCCCCCATTACGTCATGCTTCAGAAATGTGGAAAATGGTCCGTTTTCAAATGTTTTATTTTTGAACGTCAGTTCACATTTGTAGGTGGATCATCAGTGTTAGAGCTAAAATTAGCATGTTTAAAGTGATTGTCATGCTTTCAGGGGCCCTAAACACAAGATTTATGGAATGGTTAAAAGTGCATGAAAATGGCCAATTTACTCACTCTCAGTTCTCAAAAAGGGTTTCTTCACCCCGGGAAGTTAATTAAATACCATTTGGAGGCATTTAATGTTCGAGCCAAAATGGCTGATTTTCGACAAAAGAGATAATGGAAAGGGGCGACCGAATCGGTCCCCCCGAACGTATGGCCGAGTGCCTCGATCCCCCCGGGAAGCCATTTTGGGCGGGAGGCGCGTCTCAGCTGGTATGCCCGAAGCGGCGTAGCTGGGGCGCGCTCGTTCCCGCCCTAGAGTGGGCTGGCCTAGACACCGACGCAGCCAGCCACGCCCTCAGGGGCAGGCAGGGGCGGGTATTCGCCCGCCCTGAAGACGGATAAAAAGGGACGCAAGACCAGAAGACATCCTCTTGTTCTTGTGCTCTGAAGCTGCACCTCCTCGCTGCACGTGAGCTCGGGACAGAACGAAGAGCCAATTTTGACCCACCCACCAGCCCCTGAAGACAGCCAGTTGTGTATAATAAAGTTGATTAATTTTGTTTGTTTGCGTTTACAGGTTGTAGTGCCGTGTTGATTTTGAGTTAATAAAGAATGGTCGTTTTTGAGTACGTTTGCCATTAAAGATATTCAGTTTAGTGTTGAAGTTTGATGTATGCTCTTTCGGTCATAGTGGCCAAGGTATTCTTAGGTTAATTTGCACTGTCGTATTTATTTTTGGTAGGCGGTAAGGTCATGATCGGTGAGCACTAATTAGTAGATCCCTATGAGTGGGCGTCACCCAACACGGATGGGAGCGCTCGGGAGAGGTGGCCATTGGCCCCTCAATGGGGAGGCGGTCCCTTCTAAGGATGGGTCGCCGGAAGTAAAGGAAAGGCGGTCAAGGCCCCCTCCTTTGTAGGAGGGGTTACAGCCCCCTCCTGGGGAATTTCCCGGGGCCAGTGACATCTGCGACGGCAGATGCGGTAAGTTGTGTGGGGTTGGGATAAGGGCCACGATACCTTCTAGATACCTCACACGAGTATTCGAACGACCTTTAACTGGCGTCGAGTTTTAGGTGCCCCCGTCAAGTCAAGGGAAATTGGTAGTAGTTGCACTTGAGGTACGCCTCCGTGCTGTCGCCCATCCCAAGTGGGAGGGGTAAGTCTGGTTAGGGATCTTGACACCGGTTATGACCCTGCCGTTGGCCCTTAAACGTTAGGTTGTACAATTTCAATATGTCAAGAAATGTTTTGTAGGTTGCTAGTTCGGCTAGGAGAACCTCTGTATTAGAGAATCTGTTAAGGTTAGCCAAACATCGCAATATGGTAATGAAATTGTACATAACATGAAACGTTTAATGTTTTAATTTTGTTTTAATAAATACGGCCGGGATGGTCACTCCATCCCACTTCCAAAAACTTCAAGAACTGTTTCCGGTTTCACTCCTTTTGGGGATTGTGTTGAGAGGGGGTGGCGGGTATCTCGGCCATACACCCCCCCATTACGTCATGCTTCAGAAATGTGGAAAATGGTCCGTTTTCAAATGTTCTATTTTTGAACGTCAGTTCACATTTGTAGGTGGATCATCAGTGTTAGAGCTAAAATTAGCATGTTTAATGTGATTTTCATGCTTCCAGGGGCTCGGGAAGTGAATTAAATACTATTTGGAGGCATTTAATGTTCAAGCAAAAACAGCTGATTTTTGACAAAAGAGATAACACCCCCCCATTACGTCATGCTTCAGAAATGTGGAAAATGGTCCGTTTTCAAATGTTTTATTTTTGAACGTCAGTTCACATTTGTAGGTGGATCATCAGTGTTAGAGCTAAAATTAGCATGTTTAAAGTGATTTTCATGCTTCCAGGGGCCCTAAACACAAGATTTATGGAATGGTTAAAAGTGCATGAAAATGGCCAATTTACTCACTCTGAGTTCTCAAAAAAGGTTTCTTCACCCCGGGAAGTTAATTAAATACCATTTGGAGACATTTAATGTTCGAGCTAAAATGGATGATTTTCGACAAAAGAGATAACACCCCCCCATTACGTCATGCTTCAGAAATGTGGAAAATGGTCCGTTTTCAAATGTTTTATTTTTGAACGTCAGTTCACATTTGTAGGTGGATCATCAGTGTTAGAGCTAAAATTAGCATGTTTAAAGTGATTTTCATGCTTCCAGGGGCTCGGGAAGTGAATTAAATACTATTTGGAGGCATTTAATGTTCAAGCAAAAACAGCTGATTTTTGACAAAAGAGATAACACCCCCCCATTACGTCATGCTTCAGAAACGTGGAAAATGGTTCGTTTTCAAATGTTTTATTTTTGAACGTCAGTTCACATTTGTAGGTGGATCATCAGTGTTAGAGCTAAAATTAGCATGTTTAAAGTGATTTCCATGCTTCCAGGGGCCCTAAACACAAGATTTATGGAATGGTTAAAAGTGCATGAAAATGGCCAATTTACTCACTCTGAGTTCTCAAAAAGGGTTTCTTCACCCCGGGAAGTTAATTAAATACCATTTGGAGGCATTTAATGTTCGAGCCAAAATGGCTGATTTTCGACAAAAGAGATAACACCCCCCCCCATTACGTCATGCTTCAGAAATGTGGAAAATGGTCCGTTTTCAAATGTTTTATTTTTGAACGTCAGTTCACATTTGTAGGTGGATCATCAGTGTTAGAGCTAAAATTAGCATTTTCAAAGTGATTTTCATTCTTCCAGGGGCTCGGGAAGTGAATTAAATACTATTTGGAGGCATTTAATGTTCAAGCAAAAACAGCTGATTTTTGACAAAAGAGATAACCCCCCCCCCATTACGTCATGCTTCAGAAATGTGGAAAATGGTCCGTTTTCAAATGTTTTATTTTTGAACGTCAGTTCACATTTGTAGGTGGATCATCAGTGTTAGAGCTAAAATTAGCATGTTTAAAGTGATTTTCATGCTTCCAGGGGCTCGGGAAGTGAATTAAATACTATTTGGAGGCATTTAATGTTCAAGCAAAAACAGCTGATTTTTGACAAAAGAGATAACACCCCCCCATTACGTCATGCTTCAGAAATGTGGAAAATGGTCCGTTTTCAAATGTTTTATTTTTGAACGTCAGTTCACATTTGAAGGTGGATCATCAGTGTTAGAGCTAAAATTAGCATGTTTAAAGTGATTTTCATGCTTCCAGGGGCTCGGGAAGTGAATTAAATACTATTTGGAGGCATTTAATGTTCAAGCAAAAACAGCTGATTTTTGACAAAAGAGATAAGACCCCCCATTACGTCATGCTTCAGAAATGTGGAAAATGGTCCGTTTTCAAATGTTTTATTTTTGAACGTCAGTTCACATTTGTAGGTGGATCATCAGTGTTAGAGCTAAAATTAGCATGTTTAAAGTGATTTTCATGCTTCCAGGGGCTTGGGAAGTGAATTAAATACTATTTGGAGGCATTTAATGTTCAAGCAAAAACAGCTGATTTTTGACAAAAGAGATAACACCCCCCATTACGTCATGCTTCAGAAACGTGGAAAATGGTCCGTTTTCAAATGTTTTATTTTTGAACGTCAGTTCACATTTGAAGGTGGATCATCAGTGTTAGAGCTAAAATTAGCATGTTTAAAGTGATTTTCATGCTTCCAGGGGCCCTAAACACAAGATTTATGGAATGGTTAAAAGCGCATGAAAATGGCCAATTTACTCACTCTGAGTTCTCAAAAAGGGTTTCTTCACCCCGGGAAGTTAATTAAATACCATTTGGAGGCATTTAATGTTCGAGCCAAAACGGCTGATTTTCGACAAAAGAGATAACACCCCCCCATTACGTCATGCTTCAGAAATGTGGAAAATGGTCCGTTTTCAAATGTTTTATTTTTGAACGTCAGTTCACATTTGTAGGTGGATCATCAGTGTTAGAGCTAAAATTAGCATGTTTAAAGTGATTTTCATGCTTCCAGGGGCCCTAATCACAAGATTTATGGAATGGTTAAAAGTGCATGAAAATGGCCAATTTACTCACTCTGAGTTCGCAAAAAGGGTTTCTTCACCCAGAGAAGTTAATTAAATACCATTTGGAGGCATTTAATGTTCGAGCCAAAACGGCTGATTTTCGACAAAAGAGATAACACCCCCCCATTACGTCATGCTTCAGAAATGTGGAAAATGGTCCGTTTTCAAATGTTTTATTTTTGAACGTCAGTTCACATTTGTAGGTGGATCATCAGTGTTAGAGCTAAAATTAGCATGTTTAAAGTGATTTTCATGCTTCCAGGGGCTCGGGAAGTGAATTAAATACTATTTGGAGGCATTTAATGTTCAAGCAAAAACAGCTGATTTTTGACAAAAGAGATAACACCCCCCATTACATCATGCTTCAGAAACGTGGAAAATGGTCCGTTTTCAAATGTTTTATTTTTGAACGTCAGTTCACATTTGAAGGTGGATCATCAGTGTTAGAGCTAAAATTAGCATGTTTAAAGTGATTTTCATGCTTCCAGGAGCGCTAAACACAAGATTTATGGAATGGTTAAAAGTGCATGAAAATGGCCAATTTACTCACTCTGAGTTCTCAAAAAGGGTTTCTTCACCCCGGGAAGTTAATTAAATACCATTTGGAGGCATTTAATGTTCGAGCCAAAACGGCTGATTTTTGACAAAAGAGATAACACCCCCCCATTACGTCATGCTTCAGAAATGTGGAAAATGGTCCGTTTTCAAATGTTTTATTTTTGAACGTCAGTTCACATTTGTAGGTGGATCATCAGTGTTAGAGCTAAAATTAGCATGTTTAAAGTGATTTTCATGCTTCCAGGGGCCCTAATCACAAGATTTATGGAATGGTTAAAAGTGCATGAAAATGGCCAATTTACTCACTCTGAGTTCGCAAAAAGGGTTTCTTCACCCAGAGAAGTTAATTAAATACCATTTGGAGGCATTTAATGTTCGAGCCAAAACGGCTAATTTTCGACAAAAGAGATAACACCCCCCATTACGTCATGCTTCAGAAATGTGGAAAATGGTCCGTTTTCAAATGTTTTATTTTTGAACGTCAGTTCACATTTGTAGGTGGATCGTCAGTGTTAGAGCTAAAATTAGCATGTTTAAAGTGATTTTCATGCTTCCAGGGGCTCGGGAAGTGAATTAAATACTATTTGGAGGCATTTATTGTTCAAGCAAAAACAGATGATTTTTGACAAAAGAGATAACACCCCCCCATTTCTTCATGCTTCAGAAATGTGGAAAATGGTCCGTTTTCAAATGTTTTATTTTTGAACGTCAGTTCACATTTGTAGGTGGATCATCAGTGTTAGAGCTAAAATTAGCATGTTTAAAGTGATTTTCATGCTTCCAGGGGCGCTAAACACAAGATTTATGGAATGGTTAAAAGTGCATGAAAATGGCCAATTTACTCACTCTGAGTTCTCAAAAAGGGTTTCTACACCCCAGGAAGTTAATTAAATACCATTTGGAGGCATTTAATGTTCGAGCAAAAACGGCTGATTTTCGACAAAAGAGATAACACCCCCCCATTACGTCATGCTTCAGAAATGTGGAAAATGGTCAGTTTTCAAATGTTTTATTTTTGAACGTCAGTTCACATTTGTAGGTGGATCATCAGTGTTAGAGCTAAAATTAGCATGTTTAAAGTGATTGTCATGCTTTCAGGGGCCCTAAACACAAGATTTATGGAATGGTTAAAAGTGCATGAAAATGGCCAATTTACTCACTCTCAGTTCTCAAAAAGGGTTTCTTCACCCCGGGAAGTTAATTAAATACCATTTGGAGGCATTTAATGTTCGAGCCAAAATGGCTGATTTTCGACAAAAGAGATAATGGAAAGGGGCGACCGAATCGGTCCCCCCGAACGTATGGCCGAGTGCCTCGATCCCCCCGGGAAGCCATTTTGGGCGGGAGGCGCGTCTCAGCTGGTATGCCCGAAGCGGCGTAGCTGGGGCGCGCTCGTTCCCGCCCTAGAGTGGGCTGGCCTAGACACCGACGCAGCCAGCCACGCCCTCAGGGGCAGGCAGGGGCGGGTATTCGCCCGCCCTGAAGACGGATAAAAAGGGACGCAAGACCAGAAGACATCCTCTTGTTCTTGTGCTCTGAAGCTGCACCTCCTCGCTGCACGTGAGCTCGGGACAGAACGAAGAGCCAATTTTGAGCGTTTTAATCTCTCTCTTTGTCTTTTAGATACTTCATCTGAAAAGATGCCCAAGAAAGGAGCGAAGACAATGTCGACTGACCAGTTGGTTCGGGCCCTCATGAAGGACATGTCCGAAATTAAGAAGCGGTTGGCGGAGCGAGACGGCGAGGAGGGATCGGGGCGTCCACCGGCCGGAGGGAAGCCAAAGAGGCCGAGAAGGGGGCCGGTCGGGGGAGACGTCCCGGTTCCCTGTTCCCCGCTCGAGGCGCCAGCCCCGGTACCGGCCCCGGTACCGGATGAGGGGAATCCGATTCCCGTGGTAGTCACCCCGACGTCTGCCGAAGATATGCCTCCCGAGTTGGCGGCACAGTTAGCAGCATGGTTGGGGGACGGTAATGGGGGCGCCATGGCTACCGAAGCGCAAGCACTCATAAAGCAGTTGCGCGAGAAACGTGATACAGCCAAGGTGCCCGCGCCGGATGCGGCGATAGACAAGCCACGAGGGACGGAAGCAGCGTCCGGTGCAGGTAAGCGGCCATTGCCGATTGCAAGGGATGAGTCAACCCCCTCTCGTAGAGAAAAATTGGGGCAACATGTTCCTTTGCCAATAAAGGAAAAGATTTGGGCGGGGGAGTACGTTAACATTTTCTCCCTGCTCGTTGATCACTATGAGATCGAAACTGTTAAGGGTCAAAAGGATCTGATGCATCCGAGTGTTTGGCGCGCAAAAATGGCCGCCTTTAAAGTGAATGAAAATATTGGTAACTGGGGTAATGCTTGGGGAATTTTTACGGCAATTTTGGGGGAACGTAGGCCTGATTTGCTCCCTGAATTTCCAGTATATCAGTCACGAATTATGGGGTACTCGACATCGCACCAAGGTAACCAATGGTTCTGTTATGACAACCTTTTCAGGAAAGCGATGGAGCATAACAAAAGTTTAACCTGGGACTGTTACGATTCTTTAACATGGAATAAGATGAAAGAGTCAGGGATGTTGAAAGTGCCGTTGGTGGGGAGTGCTGTTGGTGAGTCCTCCCGCCAAAATGGGGGGACACCCTTTCGGTCGGGTACGGGTACAGACGATTACCCGAGACCCGCCGGCAATACAGGGAAGAGGGGGTTCTGTTTCAATTTCAACAGAAGCAAATGTACTAGGCCCCCGGGATCTTGTAAGTTCAAACACGAATGTAGTGGTTGTGGGGCACCCCATCCTGAGTCCTCGTGCAGAGCCAAATCGGGTGAAAATGGGGGTAGAGGAGGCGCTAAACAGGTCTAATATAGTCCGAGGGGCGCCTTTACCAACCCCGATTGATACCCTGGCGATGATTCCCTGGCTCAGCGAATACCCAGATCGTACTTCTGCTGGGGTGCTACGAAACGGTTTTTCATATGGTTTCCGCATCCCGGTGGGTAACTTTCAGGGTGTCGGGACGTGCAAAAATCAACTTTCCGTCTTGCAGCATACTACTGTAGTACAGGATAAGATCCGGAAAGAGGTTACTCGAGGTCGGGTTGCCGGCCCGTTTCCTGTCCCCCCGGTGCCGAACTTTGTTTGTTCTCCTTTAGGGGTGGTCCCCAAGAAGGACCCGGGTGAGTTTCGATTGATTCACAATTTATCAGCACCTCATGGCCTTTCTGTAAACGATGCAATTAATCCAGAAATGTGTTCGGTGCGGTACGCATCATTCGATGAGGCCGTAGCCATTTTGAATCGCCTGGGGCCCGGGACGCTGATTGCGAAATCAGATATCGAGTCAGCGTTCCGTTTGCTCCCGGTATACCCGGAAGACCAACGTTTGTTGGGATTCATGTTTCAAGGTTTGTATTACATGGACAGGTGTATGCCGATGGGGTGCTCGATATCTTGTGCTTATTTCGAGAAATTCAGTAGTTTTCTGCAATGGGTTTACACGAAGAAAACAGGTTTTCGGAATGTGATGCATTACCTCGATGACTTTCTGTTCCTTGGGGCCGCTGGGGATGATGAATGTGCCCGGGCCTTGACTGAATTTTGTGTTTTAATGAATCAATTTGGCGTGCCGTTGGCACCAGGTAAAACTGTGGGTCCCACGACTTGCCTCGAGTTCCTCGGGATCGAGTTGGACTCTAGTGAGGGTTGTTTTCGTTTACCAGCTTCCAAAGTATCGAAATTCAAAACAGCCCTACAAATGTGTATCACTGCATCTAAAGTTACGCTGCATCAATTGCAGCAATTGGTGGGGAAGTTGAATTTTGCCTTAAGGGTGATCCCGATGGCCCGCCCCTTCTCCCGTTCGATTGCACAGGCGATGGTCGGCCTAAAGGAGGGTCACCATCGCACGAGGTTATCGGCCGAGGTCCGCCAAGACATGCGTATTTGGTTAGCAGTTTTGGCGGATTTCAATGGTCGAGTCGTCTGGAACAAACCGGCCTTGTCCTCTGAAGAGCTTGGTCTATGGACGGATTCAGCGGGAAGCATGGGTTTCGGCGCCATCTTCGGCACAAAATGGTCGGCACAAAAGTGGCCAACATGGTGGCACGATGAGGGGCTGACGAGTAATATTGCTTTCCTTGAGCTGTTTCCTATTTTGGTGGCCCTCAGATCCTGGCCCGATGGATTCAAAAATCATTCTGTCATATTTTGGTCTGACAATATGACCGTTGTAGAATGCATCAATAGTCAGGCAGCACGTTGTAAAATGATTTTGAGGCTGCTTAAAGAAATTGTCTTACTGTGTATGCAACTGAACGTGGTATTCAGAGCAAAACATGTCCCGGGGGTGATGAATCAGGCTGCTGATGCACTGTCTCGTTTTCAAATGCAGGCTTTCTCGGGTTTCCTTCCCTCAGCGGACCCCGAGCCAGCACCCTTTCCCGAAGCTCTCTGGTCTCTCGGTGCCCCGAACTTCGTTACCTCGTGGGAGAGAGTCTAGCACCAAGGACGAGGAAGGCATACGAAGGGGCGTTTCGGGCTTATTTGGCCTTTTTGGGGACTGAGAGAGGGGGACTTTGGGGGCATGAGGATTGGGTAGTACATTTTCTGATGTCCTTGCGTAAGGCTGGGAAGTCGGTGGCTACAGCCCAGAGGCATCGTGCTGCCATCTCCTTTGTTGCCAGGGCTCATAATATCCAGGACCCGACAGCGTCTTTTGCTGTACAGAAAGCGCTGCGTGGGTGGCAACGCCTTGAGGGTCGCAGAGTAGATGAGAGGCGCCCGATAGGTCTGGATAGGTTGTCCCAGTTGCTGGCCACACTCCCCGACATATGCTCGTCTCAGTTCGAGGCCTGTTTGTTCCGAGCCGCTTTTACGCTTGCATTTCACGGGGCTATGAGGATAAGTGAGCTGGTGGCAAGGAGCAAGCGGGATGTGGCGGGGGGTTTGTGCCGGGAACACGTTCAGATCAGGGGTGAGACTATGACGGTATCCTTTGTCAAGTCAAAAACCGATCAAAGTGGGGTGGGAGACTGCATAGTCATTCGCAGGATTCCAGGGTCTTCCATGTGTCCGGTGAGGTGTTTAGAGGATTACCTAGCACGAAGGGTGGCATCATGGGGGGGGACAATGTTGAGACACGCGGACGCCACCCCACTGACAAAGTTTCAGTTTCAGTGGGTGCTCGCGATGTCGATTACTGCAGCGGGCTTGGACCCGGGTGAGTTTGGGACCCATTCCTTTCGGATAGGGGCTGCCACTGAAGCTGCAGCCAGGGGTCTTAATGTGGAACAAGTAAAACGAGTGGGGCGTTGGTCCTCCAATTGTTATAAGAGGTATGTGCGGTTGCACATGTTGTGAAGCTGTAATAATGTACTCACGCTTCTTGTCTTTTGTTTGGTTTTCAGTTACGCAAGCCTTCGAGGCGGGGCGGACTATGCAGTCGACCCAACACCGGGCCAGCGGTCAGACATCACCGGCTGTGAGAAAGGAGGTGTGGGTCGTGGGCCACTCATACGTGAGGCGTGCCGCAGACGTATTCGAAGCAGGTGACATGATTCACGTAGCTGGGGAATACGGGTACAGGATGTCCTTCTACGGAAGGGGCGGTCTCTGTATTGACCAGTTTCAGGCTTACTTTGAGGGTTTGTTAGGGCGGATGAGGTCACCGCCGTCTATAGTCATAGTACATTTAGGGGGCAATGATTTGGTCACCACCGGTAGACGACTTCTCCTGGAGGCAATGCTTTCCACTGTAAGTTGGTTGGCGAGGAAAGTTCCGGGGTGCATAATTGCGTGGTCTCATATGATCCCACGAAAAGCGTGGCGGGGGGCTATTTCGATCCCTGCTTTGAACCATTCTGTTAGGAAACTTAATAACAAAATGGGTAGGTTGTTCCGTTCCAGGACATTGCATTCTATCTCGCACGGTTGTATTAATGATGACAGTATGTATCTGGGGGATGGTGTGCATTTGTCTCGGGTGGGAAATGAGTTACTCATAGGAGACTTCTTAGCATGGTTAAAAACGTTGTAACATGACCTTTAGCTAGGAGTTTTGTGGGGGGCCCGGATAGCCGGTCAACTATCCGGGCCTGTGGCGGTAAGGTCATGATCGGTGAGCACTAATTAGTAGATCCCTATGAGTGGGCGTCACCCAACACGGATGGGAGCGCTCGGGAGAGGTGGCCATTGGCCCCTCAATGGGGAGGCGGTCCCTTCTAAGGATGGGTCGCCGGAAGTAAAGGAAAGGCGGTCAAGGCCCCTTCCTTTGTAGGAGGGGTTACAGCCCCCTCCTGGGGAATTTCCCGGGGCCAGTGACATCTGCGACGGCAGATGCGGTAAGTTGTGTGGGGTTGGGATAAGGGCCACGATACCTTCTAGATACCTCACACGAGTATTCGAACGACCTTTAACTGGCGTCGAGTTTTAGGTGCCCCCGTCAAGTCAAGGGAAATTGGTAGTAGTTGCACTTGAGGTACGCCTCCGTGCTGTCGCCCATCCCAAGTGGGAGGGGTAAGTCTGGTTAGGGATCTTGACACCGGTTATGACCCTGCCGTTGGCCCTTAAACGTTAGGTTGTACAATTTCAATATGTCAAGAAATGTTTTGTAGGTTGCTAGTTCGGCTAGGAGAACCTCTGTATTAGAGAATCTGTTAAGGTTAGCCAAACATCGCAATATGGTAATGAAATTGTACATAACATGAAACGTTTAATGTTTTAATTTTGTTTTAATAAATACGGCCGGGATGGTCACTCCATCCCACTTCCAAAAACTTCAAGAACTGTTTCCGGTTTCACTCCTTTTGGGGATTGTGTTGAGAGGGGGTGGCGGGTATCTCGGCCATATGGAAAGGGGCGACCGAATCGGTCCCCCCGAACGTATGGCCGAGTGCCTCGATCCCCCCGGGAAGCCATTTTGGGCGGGAGGCGCGTCTCAGCTGGTATGCCCGAAGCGGCGTAGCTGGGGCGCGCTCGTTCCCGCCCTAGAGTGGGCTGGCCTAGACACCGACGCAGCCAGCCACGCCCTCAGGGGCAGGCAGGGGCGGGTATACGCCCGCCCTGAAGACGGATAAAAAGGGACGCAAGACCAGAAGACATCCTCTTGTTCTTGTGCTCTGAAGCTGCACCTCCTCGCTGCACGTGAGCTCGGGACAGAACGAAGAGCCAATTTTGACCCACCCACCAGCCCCTGAAGACAGCCAGTTGTGTATAATAAAGTTGATTAATTTTGTTTGTTTGCGTTTACAGGTTGTAGTGCCGTGTTGATTTTGAGTTAATAAAGAATGGTCGTTTTTGAGTACGTTTGCCATTAAAGATATTCAGTTTAGTGTTGAAGTTTGATGTATGCTCTTTCGGTCATAGTGGCCAAGGTATTCTTAGGTTAATTTGCACTGTCGTATTTATTTTTGGTAGGCGGTAAGGTCATGATCGGTGAGCACTAATTAGTAGATCCCTATGAGTGGGCGTCACCCAACACGGATGGGAGCGCTCGGGAGAGGTGGCCATTGGCCCCTCAATGGGGAGGCGGTCCCTTCTAAGGATGGGTCGCCGGAAGTAAAGGAAAGGCGGTCAAGGCCCCTTCCTTTGTAGGAGGGGTTACAGCCCCCTCCTGGGGAATTTCCTGGGGCCAGTGACATCTGCGACGGCAGATGCGGTAAGTTGTGTGGGGTTGGGATAAGGGCCACGATACCTTCTAGATACCTCACACGAGTATTCGAACGACCTTTAACTGGCGTCGAGTTTTAGGTGCCCCCGTCAAGTCAAGGGAAATTGGTAGTAGTTGCACTTGAGGTACGCCTCCGTGCTGTCGCCCATCCCAAGTGGGAGGGGTAAGTCTGGTTAGGGATCTTGACACCGGTTATGACCCTGCCGTTGGCCCTTAAACGTTAGGTTGTACAATTTCAATATGTCAAGAAATGTTTTGTAGGTTGCTAGTTCGGCTAGGAGAACCTCTGTATTAGAGAATCTGTTAAGGTTAGCCAAACATCGCAATATGGTAATGAAATTGTACATAACATGAAACGTTTAATGTTTTAATTTTGTTTTAATAAATACGGCCGGGATGGTCACTCCATCCCACTTCCAAAAACTTCAAGAACTGTTTCCGGTTTCACTCCTTTTGGGGATTGTGTTGAGAGGGGGTGGCGGGTATCTCGGCCATACACCCCCCCATTACGTCATGCTTCAGAAATGTGGAAAATGGTCCGTTTTCAAATGTTCTATTTTTGAACGTCAGTTCACATTTGTAGGTGGATCATCAGTGTTAGAGCTAAAATTAGCATGTTTAATGTGATTTTCATGCTTCCAGGGGCTCGGGAAGTGAATTAAATACTATTTGGAGGCATTTAATGTTCAAGCAAAAACAGCTGATTTTTGACAAAAGAGATAACACCCCCCCATTACGTCATGCTTCAGAAATGTGGAAAATGGTCCGTTTTCAAATGTTTTATTTTTGAACGTCAGTTCACATTTGTAGGTGGATCATCAGTGTTAGAGCTAAAATTAGCATGTTTAAAGTGATTTTCATGCTTCCAGGGGCCCTAAACACAAGATTTATGGAATGGTTAAAAGTGCATGAAAATGGCCAATTTACTCACTCTGAGTTCTCAAAAAAGGTTTCTTCACCCCGGGAAGTTAATTAAATACCATTTGGAGGCATTTAATGTTCGAGCTAAAATGGATGATTTTCGACAAAAGAGATAACACCCCCCCATTACGTCATGCTTCAGAAATGTGGAAAATGGTCCGTTTTCAAATGTTTTATTTTTGAACGTCAGTTCACATTTGTAGGTGGATCATCAGTGTTAGAGCTAAAATTAGCATGTTTAAAGTGATTTTCATGCTTCCAGGGGCTCGGGAAGTGAATTAAATACTATTTGGAGGCATTTAATGTTCAAGCAAAAACAGCTGATTTTTGACAAAAGAGATAACACCCCCCCATTACGTCATGCTTCAGAAACGTGGAAAATGGTTCGTTTTCAAATGTTTTATTTTTGAACGTCAGTTCACATTTGTAGGTGGATCATCAGTGTTAGAGCTAAAATTAGCATGTTTAAAGTGATTTCCATGCTTCCAGGGGCCCTAAACACAAGATTTATGGAATGGTTAAAAGTGCATGAAAATGGCCAATTTACTCACTCTGAGTTCTCAAAAAGGGTTTCTTCACCCCGGGAAGTTAATTAAATACCATTTGGAGGCATTTAATGTTCGAGCCAAAATGGCTGATTTTCGACAAAAGAGATAACACCCCCCCCCATTACGTCATGCTTCAGAAATGTGGAAAATGGTCCGTTTTCAAATGTTTTATTTTTGAACGTCAGTTCACATTTGTAGGTGGATCATCAGTGTTAGAGCTAAAATTAGCATTTTCAAAGTGATTTTCATTCTTCCAGGGGCTCGGGAAGTGAATTAAATACTATTTGGAGGCATTTAATGTTCAAGCAAAAACAGCTGATTTTTGACAAAAGAGATAACCCCCCCCCCATTACGTCATGCTTCAGAAATGTGGAAAATGGTCCGTTTTCAAATGTTTTATTTTTGAACGTCAGTTCACATTTGTAGGTGGATCATCAGTGTTAGAGCTAAAATTAGCATGTTTAAAGTGATTTTCATGCTTCCAGGGGCTCGGGAAGTGAATTAAATACTATTTGGAGGCATTTAATGTTCAAGCAAAAACAGCTGATTTTTGACAAAAGAGATAACACCCCCCCATTACGTCATGCTTCAGAAATGTGGAAAATGGTCCGTTTTCAAATGTTTTATTTTTGAACGTCAGTTCACATTTGAAGGTGGATCATCAGTGTTAGAGCTAAAATTAGCATGTTTAAAGTGATTTTCATGCTTCCAGGGGCTCGGGAAGTGAATTAAATACTATTTGGAGGCATTTAATGTTCAAGCAAAAACAGCTGATTTTTGACAAAAGAGATAACACCCCCCATTACGTCATGCTTCAGAAACGTGGAAAATGGTCCGTTTTCAAATGTTTTATTTTTGAACGTCAGTTCACATTTGAAGGTGGATCATCAGTGTTAGAGCTAAAATTAGCATGTTTAAAGTGATTTTCATGCTTCCAGGGGCCCTAAACACAAGATTTATGGAATGGTTAAAAGCGCATGAAAATGGCCAATTTACTCACTCTGAGTTCTCAAAAAGGGTTTCTTCACCCCGGGAAGTTAATTAAATACCATTTGGAGGCATTTAATGTTCGAGCCAAAACGGCTGATTTTCGACAAAAGAGATAACACCCCCCCATTACGTCATGCTTCAGAAATGTGGAAAATGGTCCGTTTTCAAATGTTTTATTTTTGAACGTCAGTTCACATTTGTAGGTGGATCATCAGTGTTAGAGCTAAAATTAGCATGTTTAAAGTGATTTTCATGCTTCCAGGGGCTCGGGAAGTGAATTAAATACTATTTGGAGGCATTTAATGTTCAAGCAAAAACAGCTGATTTTTGACAAAAGAGATAACACCCCCCCATTACGTCATGCTTCAGAAACGTGGAAAATGGTTCGTTTTCAAATGTTTTATTTTTGAACGTCAGTTCACATTTGTAGGTGGATCATCAGTGTTAGAGCTAAAATTAGCATGTTTAAAGTGATTTCCATGCTTCCAGGGGCCCTAAACACAAGATTTATGGAATGGTTAAAAGTGCATGAAAATGGCCAATTTACTCACTCTGAGTTCTCAAAAAGGGTTTCTTCACCCCGGGAAGTTAATTAAATACCATTTGGAGGCATTTAATGTTCGAGCCAAAACGGCTGATTTTCGACAAAAGAGATAACACCCCCCCCCCATTACGTCATGCTTCAGAAATGTGGAAAATAGTCCGTTTTCAAATGTTTTATTTTTGAACGTCAGTTCACATTTGTAGGTGGATCATCAGTGTTAGAGCTAAAATTAGCATGTTTAAAGTGATTTTCATGCTTCCAGGGGCCCTAAACACAAGATTTATGGAATGGTTAAAAGTGCGTGAAAATGGCCAATTTACTCACTCTGAGTTCTCAAAAAAGGTTTCTTCATCCCGGGAAGTTAATTAAATACCATTTGGAGGCATTTAATGTTCGAGTTAAAACGCATGATTTTCGACAAAAGAGATAACACCCCCCCCATTACGTCATGCTTCAAAAATGTGGAAAATGGTCCGTTTTCAAATGTTTTATTTTTGAACGTCAGTTCACATTTGTAGGTGGATCATCAGTGTTAGAGCTAAAATTAGCATGTTTAAAGTGATTTTCATGCTTCCAGGGGCTCGGGAAGTGAATTAAATACTATTTGGAGGCATTTAATGTTCAAGCAAAAACAGCTGATTTTTGACAAAAGAGATAACACCCCCCCATTGCGTCATGCTTCAGAAATGTGGAAAATGGTCCGTTTTCAAATGTTTTATTTTTGAACGTCAGTTCACATTTGTAGGTGGATCATCAGTGTTAGAGCTAAAATTAGCATGTTTAAAGTGATTTTCATGCTTCCAGGCGCCCTAAACACAAGATTTATGGAATGGTAAAAGTGCATGAAAATGGCCAATTTACTCACTCTGAGTTCTCAAAAAGGGTTTCTTCACCCCGGGAAGTTAATTAAATACCATTTGGAGGCATTTAATGTTCGAGCAAAAACGGCTGATTTTCGACAAAAGAGATAACACCCCCCCATTACGTCATGCTTCAGAAATGTGGAAAATGGTCCGTTTTCAAATGTTTTATTTTTGAACGTCAGTTCACATTTGTAGGTGGATCATCAGTGTTAGAGCTAAAATTAGCATGTTTAAAGTGATTTTCATGCTTCCAGGGGCTCGGGAAGTGAATTAAATACTATTTGGAGGCATTTAATGTTCAAGCAAAAACAGCTGATTTTTGACAAAAGAGATAACACCCCCCATTACATCATGCTTCAGAAACGTGGAAAATGGTCCGTTTTCAAATGTTTTATTTTTGAACGTCAGTTCACATTTGAAGGTGGATCATCAGTGTTAGAGCTAAAATTAGCATGTTTAAAGTGATTTTCATGCTTCCAGGAGCCCTAAACACAAGATTTATGGAATGGTTAAAAGTGCATGAAAATGGCCAATTTACTCACTCTGAGTTCTCAAAAAGGGTTTCTTCACCCCGGGAAGTTAATTAAATACCATTTGGAGGCATTTAATGTTCGAGCCAAAACTGCTGATTTTTGACAAAAGAGATAACACCCCCCCATTACGTCATGCTTCAGAAATGTGGAAAATGGTCCGTTTTCAAATGTTTTATTTTTGAACGTCAGTTCACATTTGTAGGTGGATCATCAGTGTTAGAGCTAAAATTAGCATGTTTAAAGTGATTTTCATGCTTCCAGGGGCCCTAATCACAAGATTTATGGAATGGTTAAAAGTGCATGAAAATGGCCAATTTACTCACTCTGAGTTCGCAAAAAGGGTTTCTTCACCCAGAGAAGTTAATAAATACCATTTGGAGGCATTTAATGTTCGAGCCAAAACGGCTGATTTTCGACAAAAGAGATAACACCCCCCCATTACGTCATGCTTCAGAAATGTGGAAAATGGTCCGTTTTCAAATGTTTTATTTTTGAACGTCAGTTCACATTTGTAGGTGGATCATCAGTGTTAGAGCTAAAATTAGCATGTTTAAAGTGATTTTCATGCTTCCAGGGGCCCTAATCACAAGATTTATGGAATGGTTAAAAGTGCATGAAAATGGCCAATTTACTCACTCTGAGTTCGCAAAAAGGGTTTCTTCACCCAGAGAAGTTAATTAAATACCATTTGGAGGCATTTAATGTTCGAGCAAAAACGGCTGATTTTCGACAAAAGAGAAAACACCCCCCCATTACGTCATGCTTCAGAAATGTGGAAAATGGTCCGTTTTCAAATGTTTTATTTTTGAACGTCAGTTCACATTTGTAGGTGGATCATCAGTGTTAGAGCTAAAATTAGCATGTTTAAAGTGATTTTCATGCTTCCAGGGGCTCGGGAAGTGAATTAAATACTATTTGGAGGCATTTAATGTTCAAGCAAAAACAGCTGATTTTTGACAAAAGAGATAACACCCCCCATTACATCATGCTTCAGAAACGTGAAAAATGGTCCGTTTTCAAATGTTTTATTTTTGAACGTCAGTTCACATTTGAAGGTGGATCATCAGTGTTAGAGCTAAAATTAGCATGTTTAAAGTGATTTTCATGCTTCCAGGAGCCCTAAACACAAGATTTATGGAATGGTTAAAAGTGCATGAAAATGGCCAATTTACTCACTCTGAGTTCTCAAAAAGGGTTTCTTCACCCCGGGAAGTTAATTAAATACCATTTGGAGGCATTTAATGTTCGAGCCAAAACGGCTGATTTTTGACAAAAGAGATAACACCCCCCCATTACGTCATGCTTCAGAAATGTGGAAAATGGTCCGTTTTCAAATGTTTTATTTTTGAACGTCAGTTCACATTTGTAGGTGGATCATCAGTGTTAGAGCTAAAATTAGCATGTTTAAAGTGATTTTCATGCTTCCAGGGGCCCTAATCACAAGATTTATGGAATGGTTAAAAGTGCATGAAAATGGCCAATTTACTCACTCTGAGTTCGCAAAAAGGGTTTCTTCACCCAGAGAAGTTAATTAAATACCATTTGGAGGCATTTAATGTTCGAGCCAAAACGGCTGATTTTCGACAAAAGAGATAACACCCCCCATTACGTCATGCTTCAGAAATGTGGAAAATGGTCCGTTTTCAAATGTTTTATTTTTGAACGTCAGTTCACATTTGTAGGTGGATCGTCAGTGTTAGAGCTAAAATTAGCATGTTTAAAGTGATTTTCATGCTTCCAGGGGCTCGGGAAGTGAATTAAATACTATTTGGAGGCATTTATTGTTCAAGCAAAAACAGCTGATTTTTGACAAAAGAGATAACACCCCCCCATTTCTTCATGCTTCAGAAATGTGGAAAATGGTCCGTTTTCAAATGTTTTATTTTTGAACGTCAGTTCATATGGCCGAGATACCCGCCACCCCCTCTCAACACAATCCCCAAAAGGAGTGAAACCGGAAACAGTTCTTGAAGTTTTTGGAAGTGGGATGGAGTGACCATCCCGGCCGTATTTATTAAAACAAAATTAAAACATTAAACGTTTCATGTTATGTACAATTTCATTACCATATTGCGATGTTTGGCTAACCTTAACAGATTCTCTAATACAGAGGTTCTCCTAGCCGAACTAGCAACCTACAAAACATTTCTTGACATATTGAAATTGTACAACCTAACGTTTAAGGGCCAACGGCAGGGTCATAACCGGTGTCAAGATCCCTAACCAGACTTACCCCTCCCACTTGGGATGGGCGACAGCACGGAGGCGTACCTCAAGTGCAACTACTACCAATTTCCCTTGACTTGACGGGGGCACCTAAAACTCGACGCCAGTTAAAGGTCGTTCGAATACTCGTGTGAGGTATCTAGAAGGTATCGTGGCCCTTATCCCAACCCCACACAACTTACCGCATCTGCCGTCGCAGATGTCACTGGCCCCGGGAAATTCCCCAGGAGGGGGCTGTAACCCCTCCTACAAAGGAAGGGGCCTCGACCGCCTTTCCTTTACTTCCGGCGACCCATCCTTAGAAGGGACCGCCTCCCCATTGAGGGGCCAATGGCCACCTCTCCCGAGCGCTCCCATCCGTGTTGGGTGACGCCCACTCATAGGGATCTACTAATTAGTGCTCACCGATCATGACCTTACCGCCTACCAAAAATAAATACGACAGTGCAAATTAACCTAAGAATACCTTGGCCACTATGACCGAAAGAGCATACATCAAAATTCAACACTAAACTGAATATCTTTAATGGCAAACGTACTCAAAAACGACCATTCTTTATTAACTCAAAATCAACATGGCACTACAACCTGTAAACGCAAACAAACAAAATTAATCAACTTTATTATACACAACTGGCTGTCTTCAGGGGCTGGTGGGTGGGTCAAAATTGGCTCTTCGTTCTGTCCCGAGCTCACGTGCAGCGAGGAGGTGCAGCTTCAGAGCACAAGAACAAGAGGATGTCTTCTGGTCTTGCGTCCCTTTTTATCCGTCTTCAGGGCGGGCGTATACCCGCCCCTGCCTGCCCCTGAGGGCGTGGCTGGCTGCGTCGGTGTCTAGGCCAGCCCACTCTAGGGCGGGAACGAGCGCGCCCCAGCTACGCCGCTTCGGGCATACCAGCTGAGACGCGCCTCCCGCCCAAAATGGCTTCCCGGGGGGATCGAGGCACTCGGCCATACGTTCGGGGGGACCGATTCGGTCGCCCCTTTCCATATGGCCGAGATACCCGCCACCCCCTCTCAACACAATCCCCAAAAGGAGTGAAACCGGAAACAGTTCTTGAAGTTTTTGGAAGTGGGATGGAGTGACCATCCCGGCCGTATTTATTAAAACAAAATTAAAACATTAAACGTTTCATGTTATGTACAATTTCATTACCATATTGCGATGTTTGGCTAACCTTAACAGATTCTCTAATACAGAGGTTCTCCTAGCCGAACTAGCAACCTACAAAACATTTCTTGACATATTGAAATTGTACAACCTAACGTTTAAGGGCCAACGGCAGGGTCATAACCGGTGTCAAGATCCCTAACCAGACTTACCCCTCCCACTTGGGATGGGCGACAGCACGGAGGCGTACCTCAAGTGCAACTACTACCAATTTCCCTTGACTTGACGGG
Source organism: Lissotriton vulgaris (assembly GCF_964263255.1). Lineage (NCBI taxonomy): Eukaryota > Metazoa > Chordata > Amphibia > Caudata > Salamandridae > Lissotriton > Lissotriton vulgaris. Next base: position 48,530 of record NW_028248496.1, on the reverse strand, counting down.
GGCACCTAAAACTCGACGCCAGTTAAAGGTCGTTCGAATACTCGTGTGAGGTATCTAGAAGGTATCGTGGCCCTTATCCCAACCCCACACAACTTACCGCATCTGCCGTCGCAGATGTCACTGGCCCCGGGAAATTCCCCAGGAGGGGGCTGTAACCCCTCCTACAAAGGAAGGGGCCTTGACCGCCTTTCCTTTACTTCCGGCGACCCATCCTTAGAAGGGACCGCCTCCCCATTGAGGGGCCAATGGCCACCTCTCCCGAGCGCTCCCATCCGTGTTGGGTGACGCCCACTCATAGGGATCTACTAATTAGTGCTCACCGATCATGACCTTACCGCCACAGGCCCGGATAGTTGACCGGCTATCCGGGCCCCCCACAAAACTCCTAGCTAAAGGTCATGTTCCAACGTTTTTAACCATGCTAAGAAGTCTCCTATGAGTAACTCATTTCCCACCCGAGACAAATGCACACCATCCCCCAGATACATACTGTCATCATTAATACAACCGTGCGAGATAGAATGCAATGTCCTGGAACGGAACAACCTACCCATTTTGTTATTAAGTTTCCTAACAGAATGGTTCAAAGCAGGGATCGAAATAGCCCCCCGCCACACTTTTCGTGGGATCATATGAGACCACGCAATTATGCACCCCGGAACTTTCCTCGCCAACCAACTTACAGTGGAATGCATTGCCTCCAGGAGAAGTCGTCTACCGGTGGTGACCAAATCATTGCCCCCTAAATGTACTATGACTATAGACGGCGGTGACCTCATCCGCCCTAACAAACCCTCAAAGTAAGCCTGAAACTGGTCAATACAGAGACCGCCCCTTCCGTAGAAGGACATCCTGTACCCGTATTCCCCAGCTACGTGAATCATGTCACCTGCTTCGAATACGTCTGCGGCACGCCTCACGTATGAGTGGCCCACGACCCACACCTCCTTTCTCACAGCCGGTGATGTCTGACCGCTGGCCCGGTGTTGGGTCGACTGCATAGTCCGCCCCGCCTCGAAGGCTTGCGTAACTGAAAACCAAACAAAAGACAAGAAGCGTGAGTACATTATCACAGCTTCACAACATGTGCAACCGCACATACCTCTTATAACAATTGGAGGACCAACGCCCCACTCGTTTTACTTGTTCCACATTAAGACCCCTGGCTGCAGCTTCAGTGGCAGCCCCTATCCGAAAGGAATGGGTCCCAAACTCACCCGGGTCCAAGCCCGCTGCGGTAATCGACATCGCGAGCACCCGCTGAAACTGAAACTTTGTCAGTGGGGTGGCGTCCGCGTGTCTCAACATTGTCCCCCCCATGATGCCACCCCTCGTGCTAGGTAATCCTCTAAACACCTCACCGGACACATGGAAGACCCTGGAATCCTGCGAATGACTATGCAGTCTCCCACCCCACTTTGATCGGTTTTTGACTTGACAAAGGATACCGTCATAGTCTCACCCCTGATCTGAACGTGTTCCCGGCACAAACCCCCCGCCACATCCCGCTTGCTCCTTGCCACCAGCTCACTTATCCTCATAGCCCCGTGAAATGCAAGCGTAAAAGCGGCTCGGAACAAACAGGCCTCGAACTGAGACGAGCATATGTCGGGGAGTGTGGCCAGCAACTGGGACAACCTATCCAGACCTATCGGGCGCCTCTCATCTACTCTGCGACCCTCAAGGCGTTGCCACCCACGCAGCGCTTTCTGTACAGCAAAAGACGCTGTCGGGTCCTGGATATTATGAGCCCTGGCAACAAAGGAGATGGCAGCACGATGCCTCTGGGCTGTAGCCACCGACTTCCCAGCCTTACGCAAGGACATCAGAAAATGTACTACCCAATCCTCATGCCCCCAAAGTCCCCCTCTCTCAGTCCCCAAAAAGGCCAAATAAGCCCGAAACGCCCCTTCGTATGCCTTCCTCGTCCTTGGTGCTAGACTCTCTCCCACGAGGTAACGAAGTTCGGGGCACCGAGAGACCAGAGAGCTTCGGGAAAGGGTGCTGGCTCGGGGTCCGCTGAGGGAAGGAAACCCGAGAAAGCCTGCATTTGAAAACGAGACAGTGCATCAGCAGCCTGATTCATCACCCCCGGGACATGTTTTGCTCTGAATACCACGTTCAGTTGCATACACAGTAAGACAATTTCTTTAAGCAGCCTCAAAATCATTTTACAACGTGCTGCCTGACTATTGATGCATTCTACAACGGTCATATTGTCAGACCAAAATATGACAGAATGATTTTTGAATCCATCGGGCCAGGATCTGAGGGCCACCAAAATAGGAAACAGCTCAAGGAAAGCAATATTACTCGTCAGCCCCTCATCGTGCCACCATGTTGGCCACTTTTGTGCCGACCATTTTGTGCCGAAGATGGCGCCGAAACCCATGCTTCCCGCTGAATCCGTCCATAGACCAAGCTCTTCAGAGGACAAGGCCGGTTTGTTCCAGACGACTCGACCATTGAAATCCGCCAAAAATGCTAACCAAATACGCATGTCTTGGCGGACCTCGGCCGATAACCTCGTGCGATGGTGACCCTCCTTTAGGCCGACCATCGCCTGTGCAATCGAACGGGAGAAGGGGCGGGCCATCGGGATCACCCTTAAGGCAAAATTCAACTTCCCCACCAATTGCTGCAATTGATGCAGCGTAACTTTAGATGCAGTGATACACATTTGTAGGGCTGTTTTGAATTTCGATACTTTGGAAGCTGGTAAACGAAAACAACCCTCACTAGAGTCCAACTCGATCCCGAGGAACTCGAGGCAAGTCGTGGGACCCACAGTTTTACCTGGTGCCAACGGCACGCCAAATTGATTCATTAAAACACAAAATTCAGTCAAGGCCCGGGCACATTCATCATCCCCAGCGGCCCCAAGGAACAGAAAGTCATCGAGGTAATGCATCACATTCCGAAAACCTGTTTTCTTCGTGAAAACCCATTGCAGAAAACTACTGAATTTCTCGAAATAAGCACAAGATATCGAGCACCCCATCGGCATACACCTGTCCATGTAATACAAACCTTGAAACATGAATCCCAACAAACGTTGGTCTTCCGGGTATACCGGGAGCAAACGGAACGCTGACTCGATATCTGATTTCGCCATCAGCGCCCCGGGCCCCAGGCGATTCAAAATGGCTACGGCCTCATCGAATGATGCGTACCGCACCGAACATATTTCTGGATTAATTGCATCGTTTACAGAAAGGCCATGAGGGGCTGATAAATTGTGAATCAATCGAAACTCACCCGGGTCCTTCTTGGGGACCACCCCTAAAGGAGAACAAACAAAGTTCGGCACCGGGGGGACAGGAAACGGGCCGGCAACCCGACCTCGGGTAACCTCTTTCCGGATCTTATCCTGTACTACAGTAGTATGCTGCAAGACGGAAAGTTGATTTTTGCACGTCCCGACACCCTGAAAGTTACCCACCGGGATGCGGAAACCATATGAAAAACCGTTTCGTAGCACCCCAGCAGAAGTACGATCTGGGTATTCTCTGAGCCAGGGAATCATCGCCAGGGTATCAATCGGGGTTGGTAAAGGCGCCCCTCGGACTATATTAGACCTGTTTAGCGCCTCCTCTACCCCCATTTTCACCCGATTTGGCTCTGCACGAGGACTCAGGATGGGGTGCCCCACAACCACTACATTCGTGTTTGAACTTACAAGATCCCGGGGGCCTAGTACATTTGCTTCTGTTGAAATTGAAACAGAACCCCCTCTTCCCTGTATTGCCGGCGGGTCTCGGGTAATCGTCTGTACCCGTACCCGACCGAAAGGGTGTCCCCCCATTTTGGCGGGAGGACTCACCAACAGCACTCCCCACCAACGGCACTTTCAACATCCCTGACTCTTTCATCTTATTCCATGTTAAAGAATCGTAACAGTCCCAGGTTAAACTTTTGTTATGCTCCATCGCTTTCCTGAAAAGGTTGTCATAACAGAACCATTGGTTACCTTGGTGTGATGTCGAGTACCCCATAATTCGTGACTGATATACTGGAAATTCAGGGAGCAAATCAGGCCTACGTTCCCCCAAAATTGCCGTAAAAATTCCCCAAGCATTACCCCAGTTACCAATATTTTCATTCACTTTAAAGGCGGCCATTTTTGCGCGCCAAACACTCGGATGCATCAGATCCTTTTGACCCTTAACAGTTTCGACCTCATAGTGATCAACGAGCAGGGAGAAAATGTTAACGTATTCCCCCGCCCAAATCTTTTCCTTTATTGGCAAAGGAACATGTTGCCCCAATTTTTCTCTACGAGAGGGGGTTGACTCATCCCTTGCAATCGGCAATGGCCGCTTACCTGCACCGGACGCTGCTTCCGTCCCTCGTGGCTTGTCTATCGCCGCATCCGGCGCGGGCACCTTGGCCGTATCACGTTTCTCGCGCAACTGCTTTATGAGTGCTTGCGCTTCGGTAGCCATGGCGCCCCCATTACCGTCCCCCAACCATGCTGCTAACTGTGCCGCCAACTCGGGAGGCATATCTTCGGCAGACGTCGGGGTGACTACCACGGGAATCGGATTCCCCTCATCCGGTACCGGGGCCGGTACCGGGGCTGGCGCCTCGAGCGGGGAACAGGGAACCGGGACGTCTCCCCCGACCGGCCCCCTTCTCGGCCTCTTTGGCTTCCCTCCGGCCGGTGGACGCCCCGATCCCTCCTCGCCGTCTCGCTCCGCCAACCGCTTCTTAATTTCTGACATGTCCTTCATGAGGGCCCGAACCAACTGGTCAGTCGACATTGTCTTCGCTCCTTTCTTGGGCATCTTTTCAGATGAAGTATCTAAAAGACAAAGAGAGAGATTAAAACGCTCAAAATTGGCTCTTCGTTCTGTCCCGAGCTCACGTGCAGCGAGGAGGTGCAGCTTCAGAGCACAAGAACAAGAGGATGTCTTCTGGTCTTGCGTCCCTTTTTATCCGTCTTCAGGGCGGGCGTATACCCGCCCCTGCCTGCCCCTGAGGGCGTGGCTGGCTGCGTCGGTGTCTAGGCCAGCCCACTCTAGGGCGGGAACGAGCGCGCCCCAGCTACGCCGCTTCGGGCATACCAGCTGAGACGCGCCTCCCGCCCAAAATGGCTTCCCGGGGGGATCGAGGCACTCGGCCATACGTTCGGGGGGACCGATTCGGTCGCCCCTTTCCACATTTGTAGGTGGATCATCAGTGTTAGAGCTAAAATTAGCATGTTTAAAGTGATTTTCATGCTTCCAGGGGCGCTAAACACAAGATTTATGGAATGGTTAAAAGTGCATGAAAATGGCCAATTTACTCACTCTGAGTTCTCAAAAAGGGTTTCTACACCCCAGGAAGTTAATTAAATACCATTTGGAGGCATTTAATGTTCGAGCAAAAACGGCTGATTTTCGACAAAAGAGATAACACCCCCCCATTACGTCATGCTTCAGAAATGTGGAAAATGGTCCGTTTTCAAATGTTTTATTTTTGAACGTCAGTTCACATTTGTAGGTGGATCATCAGTGTTAGAGCTAAAATTAGCATGTTTAAAGTGATTGTCATGCTTTCAGGGGCCCTAAACACAAGATTTATGGAATGGTTAAAAGTGCATGAAAATGGCCAATTTACTCACTCTCAGTTCTCAAAAAGGGTTTCTTCACCCCGGGAAGTTAATTAAATACCATTTGGAGGCATTTAATGTTCGAGCCAAAATGGCTGATTTTCGACAAAAGAGATAACACCCCCCCATTACGTCATGCTTCAGAAATGTGGAAAATGGTCCGTTTTCAAATGTTCTATTTTTGAACGTCAGTTCACATTTGTAGGTGGATCATCAGTGTTAGAGCTAAAATTAGCATGTTTAATGTGATTTTCATGCTTCCAGGGGCTCGGGAAGTGAATTAAATACTATTTGGAGGCATTTAATGTTCAAGCAAAAACAGCTGATTTTTGACAAAAGAGATAACACCCCCCCATTACGTCATGCTTCAGAAATGTGGAAAATGGTCCGTTTTCAAATGTTTTATTTTTGAACGTCAGTTCACATTTGTAGGTGGATCATCAGTGTTAGAGCTAAAATTAGCATGTTTAAAGTGATTTTCATGCTTCCAGGGGCCCTAAACACAAGATTTATGGAATGGTTAAAAGTGCATGAAAATGGCCAATTTACTCACTCTGAGTTCTCAAAAAAGGTTTCTTCACCCCGGGAAGTTAATTAAATACCATTTGGAGGCATTTAATGTTCGAGCTAAAATGGATGATTTTCGACAAAAGAGATAACACCCCCCCATTACGTCATGCTTCAGAAATGTGGAAAATGGTCCGTTTTCAAATGTTTTATTTTTGAACGTCAGTTCACATTTGTAGGTGGATCATCAGTGTTAGAGCTAAAATTAGCATGTTTAAAGTGATTTTCATGCTTCCAGGGGCTCGGGAAGTGAATTAAATACTATTTGGAGGCATTTAATGTTCAAGCAAAAACAGCTGATTTTTGACAAAAGAGATAACACCCCCCCATTACGTCATGCTTCAGAAACGTGGAAAATGGTTCATTTTCAAATGTTTTATTTTTGAACGTCTGTTCACATTTGTAGGTGCATCATCAGTGTTAGAGCTAAAATTAGCATGTTTAAAGTGATTTCCATGCTTCCAGGGGCCCTAAACACAAGATTTATGGAATGGTTAAAAGTGCATGAAAATGGCCAATTTACTCACTCTGAGTTCTCAAAAAGGGTTTCTTCACCCCGGGAAGTTAATTAAATACCATTTGGAGGCATTTAATGTTCGAGCCAAAATGGCTGATTTTCGACAAAAGAGATAACACCCCCCCCATTACGTCATGCTTCAGAAATGTGGAAAATGGTCCGTTTTCAAATGTTTTATTTTTGAACGTCAGTTCACATTTGTAGGTGGATCATCAGTGTTAGAGCTAAAATTAGCATGTTTAAAGTGATTTTCATGCTTCCAGGGGCTCGGGAAGTGAATTAAATACTATTTGGAGGCATTTAATGTTCAAGCAAAAACAGCTGATTTTTGACAAAAGAGATGACCCCCCCCATTACGTCATGCTTCAGAAATGTGGAAAATGGTCCGTTTTCAAATGTTTTATTTTTGAACGTCAGTTCACATTTGTAGGTGGATCATCAGTGTTAGAGCTAAAATTAGCATGTTTAAAGTGATTTTCATGCTTCCAGGGGCTCGGGAAGTGAATTAAATACTATTTGGAGGCATTTAATGTTCAAGCAAAAACAGCTAATTTTTGACAAAAGAGATAACACCCCCCCATTACGTCATGCTTCAGAAATGTGGAAAATGGTCCGTTTTCAAATGTTTTATTTTTGAACGTCAGTTCACATTTGAAGGTGGATCATCAGTGTTAGAGCTAAAATTAGCATGTTTAAAGTGATTTTCATGCTTCCAGGGGCTCGGGAAGTGAATTAAATACTATTTGGAGGCATTTAATGTTCAAGCAAAAACAGCTGATTTTTGACAAAAGAGATAAGACCCCCCATTACGTCATGCTTCAGAAATGTGGAAAATGGTCCGTTTTCAAATGTTTTATTTTTGAACGTCAGTTCACATTTGTAGGTGGATCATCAGTGTTAGAGCTAAAATTAGCATGTTTAAAGTGATTTTCATGCTTCCAGGGGCTCGGGAAGTGAATTAAATACTATTTGGAGGCATTTAATGTTCAAGCAAAAACAGCTGATTTTTGACAAAAGAGATAACACCCCCCATTACGTCATGCTTCAGAAACGTGGAAAATGGTCCGTTTTCAAATGCTTTATTTTTGAACGTCAGTTCACATTTGAAGGTGGATCATCAGTGTTAGAGCTAAAATTAGCATGTTTAAAGTGATTTTCATGCTTCCAGGGGCCCTAAACACAAGATTTATGGAATGGTTAAAAGCGCATGAAAATGGCCAATTTACTCACTCTGAGTTCTCAAAAAGGGTTTCTTCACCCCGGGAAGTTAATTAAATACCATTTGGAGGCATTTAATGTTCGAGCCAAAACGGCTGATTTTCGACAAAAGAGATAACACCCCCCCATTACGTCATGCTTCAGAAATGTGGAAAATGGTCCGTTTTCAAATGTTTTATTTTTGAACGTCAGTTCACATTTGTAGGTGGATCATCAGTGTTAGAGCTAAAATTAGCATGTTTAAAGTGATTTTCATGCTTCCAGGGGCTCGGGAAGTGAATTAAATACTATTTGGAGGCATTTAATGTTCAAGCAAAAACAGCTGATTTTTGACAAAAGAGATAACACCCCCCCATTACGTCATGCTTCAGAAACGTGGAAAATGGTTCGTTTTCAAATGTTTTATTTTTGAACGTCAGTTCACATTTGTAGGTGGATCATCAGTGTTAGAGCTAAAATTAGCATGTTTAAAGTGATTTCCATGCTTCCAGGGGCCCTAAACACAAGATTTATGGAATGGTTAAAAGTGCATGAAAATGGCCAATTTACTCACTCTGAGTTCTCAAAAAGGGTTTCTTCACCCCGGGAAGTTAATTAAATACCATTTGGAGGCATTTAATGTTCGAGCCAAAACGGCTGATTTTCGACAAAAGAGATAACACCCCCCCCCATTACGTCATGCTTCAGAAATGTGGAAAATAGTCCGTTTTCAAATGTTTTATTTTTGAACGTCAGTTCACATTTGTAGGTGGATCATCAGTGTTAGAGCTAAAATTAGCATGTTTAAAGTGATTTTCATGCTTCCAGGGGCTCGGGAAGTGAATTAAATACTATTTGGAGGCATTTAATGTTCAAGCAAAAACAGCAGATTTTTGACAAAAGAGATAACACCCCCCCATTACGTCATGCTTCAGAAATGTGGAAAATAGTCCGTTTTCAAATGTTTTATTTTTGAACGTCAGTTCACATTTGTAGGTGGATCATCAGTGTTAGAGCTAAAATTAGCATGTTTAAAGTGATTTTCATGCTTCCATGGGCCCTAAACACAAGATTTATGTAATGGTTAAAAGTGCATGAAAATGGCCAATTTACTCACTCTGAGTTCTCAAAAAGGGTTTCTTCACCCCGGGAAGTTAATTAAATACCATTTGGAGGCATTTAATGTTCGAGCAAAAACGGCTGATTTTCGACAAAAGAGATAACACCCCCCCCTCATTACGTCATGCTTCAGAAATGTGGAAAATGGTCCGTTTTCAAATGTTTTATTTTTGAACGTCAGTTCACATTTGTAGGTGGATCATCAGTGTTAGAGCTAAAATTAGCATGTTTAAAGTGATTTTCATGCTTCCAGGGGCTCGGGAAGTGAATTAAATACTATTTGGAGGCATTTAATGTTCAAGCAAAAACAGCTGATTTTTGACAAAAGAGATAACACCCCCTCATTACGTCATGCTTCAGAAACGTGGAAAATGGTTCGTTTTCAAATGTTTTATTTTTGAACGTCAGTTCACATTTGTAGGTGGATCATCAGTGTTAGAGCTAAAATTAGCATGTTTAAAGTGATTTCCATGCTTCCAGTGGCCCTAAACACAAGATTCATGGAATGGTTAAAAGTGCATGAAAATGGCCAATTTACTCACTCTGAGTTCTCAAAAAGGGTTTCTTCACCCCGGGAAGTTAATTAAATACCATTTGGAGGCATTTAATGTTCGAGCCAAAATGGCTGATTTTCGACAAAAGAGATAACACCCCCCCCATTACGTCATGCTTCAGAAATGTGGAAAATGGTCCGTTTTCAAATGTTTTATTTTTGAACGTCAGTTCACATTTGTAGGTGGATCATCAGTGTTAGAGCTAAAATTAGCATGTTTATAGTGATTTTCATGCTTCCAGGGGCTCGGGAAGTGAATTAAATACTATTTGGAGGCATTTAATGTTCAAGCAAAAACAGCTGATTTTTGACAAAAGAGATAACCCCCCCCCCCCATTACGTCATGCTTCAGAAATGTGGAAAATGGTCCGTTTTCAAATGTTTTATTTTTGAACGTCAGTTCACATTTGTAGGTGGATCATCAGTGTTAGAGCTAAAATTAGCATGTTTAAAGTGATTTTCATGCTTCCAGGGGCTCGGGAAGTGAATTAAATACTATTTGGAGGCATTTAATGTTCAAGCAAAAACAGCTGATTTTTGACAAAAGAGATAACACCCCCCCATTACGTCATGCTTCAGAAATGTGGAAAATGGTCCGTTTTCAAATGTTTTATTTTTGAACGTCAGTTCACATTTGAAGGTGGATCATCAGTGTTAGAGCTAAAATTAGCATGTTTAAAGTGATTTTCATGCTTCCAGGGGCTCGGGAAGTGAATTAAATACTATTTGGAGGCATTTAATGTTCAAGCAAAAACAGCTGATTTTTGACAAAAGAGATAAGACCCCCCATTACGTCATGCTTCAGAAATGTGGAAAATGGTCCGTTTTCAAATGTTTTATTTTTGAACGTCAGTTCACATTTGTAGGTGGATCATCAGTGTTAGAGCTAAAATTAGCATGTTTAAAGTGATTTTCATGCTTCCAGGGGCTCGGGAAGTGAATTAAATACTATTTGGAGGCATTTAATGTTCAAGCAAAAACAGCTGATTTTTGACAAAAGAGATAACACCCCCCATTACGTCATGCTTCAGAAACGTGGAAAATGGTCCGTTTTCAAATGTTTTATTTTTGAACGTCAGTTCACATTTGAAGGTGGATCATCAGTGTTAGAGCTAAAATTAGCATGTTAAAGTGATTTTCATGCTTCCAGGGGCCCTAAACACAAGATTTATGGAATGGTTAAAAGCGCATGAAAATGGCCAATTTACTAACTTGGAGTTCTCAAAAAGGGTTTCTTCACCCCGGGAAGTTAATTAAATACCATTTGGAGGCATTTAATGTTCGAGCCAAAACGGCTGATTTTCGACAAAAGAGATAACACCCCCCATTACGTCATGCTTCAGAAATGTGGAAAATGGTCCGTTTTCAAATGTTTTATTTTTGAACGTCAGTTCACATTTGTAGGTGGATCATCAGTGTTAGAGCTAAAATTAGCATGTTTAAAGTGATTTTCATGCTTCCAGGGGCTCGGGAAGTGAATTAAATACTATTTGGAGGCATTTAATGTTCAAGCAAAAACAGCTGATTTTTGACAAAAGAGATAACACCCCCCCATTACGTCATGCTTCAGAAACGTGGAAAATGGTTCGTTTTCAAATGTTTTATTTTTGAACGTCAGTTCACATTTGTAGGTGGATCATCAGTGTTAGAGCTAAAATTAGCATGTTTAAAGTGATTTCCATGCTTCCAGGGGCCCTAAACACAAGATTTATGGAATGGTTAAAAGTGCATGAAAATGGCCAATTTACTCACTCTGAGTTCTCAAAAAGGGTTTCTTCACCCCGGGAAGTTAATTAAATACCATTTGGAGGCATTTAATGTTCGAGCCAAAACGGCTGATTTTCGACAAAAGAGATAACACCCCCCCCCCATTACGTCATGCTTCAGAAATGTGGAAAATAGTCCGTTTTCAAATGTTTTATTTTTGAACGTCAGTTCACATTTGTAGGTGGATCATCAGTGTTAGAGCTAAAATTAGCATGTTTAAAGTGATTTTCATGCTTCCAGGGGCTCGGGAAGTGAATTAAATACTATTTGGAGGCATTTAATGTTCAAGCAAAAACAGCAGATTTTTGACAAAAGAGATAACACCCCCCCATTACGTCATGCTTCAGAAATGTGGAAAATGGTCCGTTTTCAAATGTTTTATTTTTGAACGTCAGTTCACATTTGTAGGTGGATCATCAGTGTTAGAGCTAAAATTAGCATGTTTAAAGTGATTTTCATGCTTCCATGGGCCCTAAACACAAGATTTATGGAATGGTTAAAAGTGCATGAAAATGGCCAATTTACTCACTCTGAGTTCTCAAAAAGGGTTTCTTCACCCCGGGAAGTTAATTAAATACCATTTGGAGGCATTTAATGTTCGAGCAAAAACGGCTGATTTTCGACTAAAGAGATAACACCCCCCCCCATTACGTCATGCTTCAGAAATGTGGAAAATGGTCCGTTTTCAAATGTTTTATTTTTGAACGTCAGTTCACATTTGTAGGTGGATCATCAGTGTTAGAGCTAAAATTAGCATGTTTAAAGTGATTTTCATGCTTCCAGGGGCTCGGGAAGTGAATTAAATACTATTTGGAGGCATTTAATGTTCAAGCAAAAACAGCTGATTTTTGACAAAAGAGATAACACCCCCCATTATGTCATGCTTCAGAAATGTGGAAAATGGTCCGTTTTCAAATGTTTTATTTTTGAAAGTCAGTTCACATTTGTAGGTGGATCATCAGTGTTAGAGATAAAATTAGCATTTTTAAAGTGATTTTCATGCTTCCAGGGGCCCTAAACACAAGATTTATGGATTGGTTAAAAGTGCACGAAAATGGCCAATTTACTCACTCTGAGTTCTCAAAAAGGGTTTCTTCACCCCGGGAAGTTAATTAAATACCATTTGGAGGCATTTAATGTTCAAGCAAAAACGGCTGATTTTCAACAAAAGAGATAACACCCCCCCCATTACGTCATGCTTCCGAAATGTGGAAAATGGTCCGTTTTCAAATGTTTTATTTTTGAACGTCAGTTCACATTTGTAGGTGGATCATCAGTGTTAGAGCTAAAATTAGCATGTTTAAAGTGATTTTCATGCTTCCAGGGGCTCGGGAAGTGAATTAAATACTATTTGGAGGCATTTAATGTTCAAGCAAAAACAGCTGATTTTTGACAAAAGAGATAACACCCCCCCCATTACTTCATGCTTCAGAAATGTGGAAAATGGTCCGTTTTCAAATGTTTTATTTTTGAACGTCAGTTCACATTTGTAGGTGGATCATCAGTGTTAGAGCTAAAATTAGCATGTTTAAAGTGATTTTCATGCTTCCAGTGGCCCTAAACACAAGATTTATGGAATGGTTAAAAGTGCATGAAAATGGCCAATTCACTCACTCTGAGTTCTCAAAAAGGGTTTCTTCACCCCGGGAAGTTAATTAAATACCATTTGGAGGCATTTAATGTTCGAGCAAAAACGGCTGATTTTCGACAAAAGAGATAACACCCCCCCATTACGTCATGCTTCAGAAATGTGGAAAATGGTCCGTTTTCAAATGTTTTATTTTTGAACATCAGTTCACATTTGTAGGTGGATCATCAGTGTTAGAGCTAAAATTAGCATGTTTAAAGTGATTTTCATGCTTCCAGGGGCCCTAAACACAAGATTTATGGAATGGTTAAAAGTGCGTGAAAATGGCCAATTTACTCACTCTGAGTTCTCAAAAAAGGTTTCTTCATCCCGGGAAGTTAATTAAATACCATTTGGAGGCATTTAATGTTCGAGTTAAAACGGATGATTTTCGACAAAAGAGATAACACCCCCCCCATTACGTCATGCTTCAAAAATGTGGAAAATGGTCCGTTTTCAAATGTTTTATTTTTGAACGTCAGTTCACATTTGTAGGTGGATCATCAGTGTTAGAGCTAAAATTAGCATGTTTAAAGTGATTTTCATGCTTCCAGGGGCTCGGGAAGTGAATTAAATACTATTTGGAGGCATTTAATGTTCAAGCAAAAACAGCTGATTTTTGACAAAAGAGATAACACCCCCCCATTGCGTCATGCTTCAGAAATGTGGAAAATGGTCCGTTTTCAAATGTTTTATTTTTGAACGTCAGTTCACATTTGTAGGTGGATCATCAGTGTTAGAGCTAAAATTAGCATGTTTAAAGTGATTTTCATGCTTCCAGGCGCCCTAAACACAAGATTTATGGAATGGTAAAAGTGCATGAAAATGGCCAATTTACTCACTCTGAGTTCTCAAAAAGGGTTTCTTCACCCCGGGAAGTTAATTAAATACCATTTGGAGGCATTTAATGTTCGAGCAAAAACGGCTGATTTTCGACAAAAGAGATAACACCCCCCCATTACGTCATGCTTCAGAAATGTGGAAAATGGTCCGTTTTCAAATGTTTTATTTTTGAACGTCAGTTCACATTTGTAGGTGGATCATCAGTGTTAGAGCTAAAATTAGCATGTTTAAAGTGATTTTCATGCTTCCAGGGGCTCGGGAAGTGAATTAAATACTATTTGGAGGCATTTAATGTTCAAGCAAAAACAGCTGATTTTTGACAAAAGAGATAACACCCCCCATTACATCATGCTTCAGAAACGTGGAAAATGGTCCGTTTTCAAATGTTTTAATTTTGAACGTCAGTTCACATTTGAAGGTGGATCATCAGTGTTAGAGCTAAAATTAGCATGTTTAAAGTGATTTTCATGCTTCCAGGAGCCCTAAACACAAGATTTATGGAATGGTTAAAAGTGCATGAAAATGGCCAATTTACTCACTCTGAGTTCTCAAAAAGGGTTTCTTCACCCCGGGAAGTTAATTAAATACCATTTGGAGGCATTTAATGTTCGAGCCAAAACGGCTGATTTTTGACAAAAGAGATAACACCCCCCCATTACGTCATGCTTCAGAAATGTGGAAAATGGTCCGTTTTCAAATGTTTTATTTTTGAACGTCAGTTCACATTTGTAGGTGGATCATCAGTGTTAGAGCTAAAATTAGCATGTTTAAAGTGATTTTCATGCTTCCAGGGGCCCTAATCACAAGATTTATGGAATGGTTAAAAGTGCATGAAAATGGCCAATTTACTCACTCTGAGTTCGCAAAAAGGGTTTCTTCACCCAGAGAAGTTAATTAAATACCATTTGGAGGCATTTAATGTTCGAGCCAAAACGGCTGATTTTCGACAAAAGAGATAACACCCCCCATTACGTCATGCTTCAGAAATGTGGAAAATGGTCCGTTTTCAAATGTTTTATTTTTGAACGTCAGTTCACATTTGTAGGTGGATCATCAGTGTTAGAGCTAAAATTAGCATGTTTAAAGTGATTTTCATGCTTCCAGGGGCCCTAATCACAAGATTTATGGAATGGTTAAAAGTACATGAAAATGGCCAATTTACTCACTCTGAGTTCGCAAAAAGGGTTTCTTCACCCAGAGAAGTTAATTAAATACCATTTGGAGGCATTTAATGTTCGAGCAAAAACGGCTGATTTTCGACAAAAGAGATTACACCCCCCCATTACGTCATGCTTCAGAAATGTGGAAAATGGTCCGTTTTCAAATGTTTTATTTTTGAACGTCAGTTCACATTTGTAGGTGGATCATCAGTGTTAGAGCTAAAATTAGCATGTTTAAAGTGATTTTCATGCTTCCAGGGGCTCGGGAAGTGAATTAAATACTATTTGGAGGCATTTAATGTTCAAGCAAAAACAGCTGATTTTTGACAAAAGAGATAACACCCCCCATTACATCATGCTTCAGAAACGTGGAAAATGGTCCGTTTTCAAATGTTTTATTTTTGAACATCAGTTCACATTTGAAGGTGGATCATCAGTGTTAGAGCTAAAATTAGCATGTTTAAAGTGATTTTCATGCTTCCAGGAGCCCTAAACACAAGATTTATGGAATGGTTAAAAGTGCATGAAAATGGCCAATTTACTCACTCTGAGTTCTCAAAAAGGGTTTCTTCACCCCGGGAAGTTAATTAAATACCATTTGGAGGCATTTAATGTTCGAGCCAAAACGGCTGATTTTTGACAAAAGAGATAACACCCCCCCATTACGTCATGCTTCAGAAATGTGGAAAATGGTCCGTTTTCAAATGTTTTATTTTTGAACGTCAGTTCACATTTGTAGGTGGATCATCAGTGTTAGAGCTAAAATTAGCATGTTTAAAGTGATTTTCATGCTTCCAGGGGCCCTAATCACAAGATTTATGGAATGGTTAAAAGTGCATGAAAATGGCCAATTTACTCACTCTGAGTTCGCAAAAAGGGTTTCTTCACCCAGAGAAGTTAATTAAATACCATTTGGAGGCATTTAATGTTCGAGCCAAAACGGCTAATTTTCGACAAAAGAGATAACACCCCCCATTACGTCATGCTTCAGAAATGTGGAAAATGGTCCGTTTTCAAATGTTTTTTTTTTGAACGTCAGTTCACATTTGTAGGTGGATCGTCAGTGTTAGAGCTAAAATTAGCATGTTTAAAGTGATTTTCATGCTTCCAGGGGCTCGGGAAGTGAATTAAATACTATTTGGAGGCATTTATTGTTCAAGCAAAAACAGCTGATTTTTGACAAAAGAGATAACACCCCCCCATTTCTTCATGCTTCAGAAATGTGGAAAATGGTCCGTTTTCAAATGTTTTATTTTTGAACGTCAGTTCACATTTGTAGGTGGATCATCAGTGTTAGAGCTAAAATTAGCATGTTTAAAGTGATTTTCATGCTTCCAGGGGCGCTAAACACAAGATTTATGGAATGGTTAAAAGTGCATGAAAATGGCCAATTTACTCACTCTGAGTTCTCAAAAAGGGTTTCTACACCCCAGGAAGTTAATTAAATACCATTTGGAGGCATTTAATGTTCGAGCAAAAACGGCTGATTTTCGACAAAAGAGATAACACCCCCCCATTACGTCATGCTTCAGAAATGTGGAAAATGGTCCGTTTTTTAAAATGTTTTATTTTTGAACGTCAGTTCACATTTGTAGGTGGATCATCAGTGTTAGAGCTAAAATTAGCATGTTTAAAGTGATTGTCATGCTTTCAGGGGCCCTAAACACAAGATTTATGGAATGGTTAAAAGTGCATGAAAATGGCCAATTTACTCACTCTCAGTTCTCAAAAAGGGTTTCTTCACCCCGGGAAGTTAATTAAATACCATTTGGAGGCATTTAATGTTCGAGCCAAAATGGCTGATTTTCGACAAAAGAGATAACACCCCCCCATTACGTCATGCTTCAGAAATGTGGAAAATGGTCCGTTTTCAAATGTTCTATTTTTGAACGTCAGTTCACATTTGTAGGTGGATCATCAGTGTTAGAGCTAAAATTAGCATGTTTAATGTGATTTTCATGCTTCCAGGGGCTCGGGAAGTGAATTAAATACTATTTGGAGGCATTTAATGTTCAAGCAAAAACAGCTGATTTTTGACAAAAGAGATAACACCCCCCCATTACGTCATGCTTCAGAAATGTGGAAAATGGTCCGTTTTCAAATGTTTTATTTTTGAACGTCAGTTCACATTTGTAGGTGGATCATCAGTGTTAGAGCTAAAATTAGCATGTTTAAAGTGATTTTCATGCTTCCAGGGGCCCTAAACACAAGATTTATGGAATGGTTAAAAGTGCATGAAAATGGCCAATTTACTCACTCTGAGTTCTCAAAAAAGGTTTCTTCACCCCGGGAAGTTAATTAAATACCATTTGGAGGCATTTAATGTTCGAGCTAAAATGGATGATTTTCGACAAAAGAGATAACACCCCCCCATTACGTCATGCTTCAGAAATGTGGAAAATGGTCCGTTTTCAAATGTTTTATTTTTGAACGTCAGTTCACATTTGTAGGTGGATCATCAGTGTTAGAGATAAAATTAGCATGTTTAAAGTGATTTTCATGCTTCCAGGGGCTCGGGAAGTGAATTAAATACTATTTGGAGGCATTTAATGTTCAAGCAAAAACAGCTGATTTTTGACAAAAGAGATAACACCCCCCCATTACGTCATGCTTCAGAAACGTGGAAAATGGTTCGTTTTCAAATGTTTTATTTTTGAACGTCAGTTCACATTTGTAGGTGGATCATCAGTGTTAGAGCTAAAATTAGCATGTTTAAAGTGATTTCCATGCTTCCAGGGGCCCTAAACACAAGATTTATGGAATGGTTAAAAGTGCATGAAAATGGCCAATTTACTCACTCTGAGTTCTCAAAAAGGGTTTCTTCACCCCGGGAAGTTAATTAAATACCATTTGGAGGCATTTAATGTTCGAGCCAAAATGGCTGATTTTCGACAAAAGAGATAACACCCCCCCCATTACGTCATGCTTCAGAAATGTGGAAAATGGTCCGTTTTCAAATGTTTTATTTTTGAACGTCAGTTCACATTTGTAGGTGGATCATCAGTGTTAGAGCTAAAATTAGCATGTTTAAAGTGATTTTCATGCTTCCAGGGGCTCGGGAAGTGAATTAAATACTATTTGGAGGCATTTAATGTTCAAGCAAAAACAGCTGATTTTTGACAAAAGAGATAACCCCCCCCCCCATTACGTCATGCTTCAGAAATGTGGAAAATGGTCCGTTTTCAAATGTTTTATTTTTGAACGTCAGTTCACATTTGTAGGTGGATCATCAGTGTTAGAGCTAAAATTAGCATGTTTAAAGTGATTTTCATGCTTCCAGGGGCTCGGGAAGTGAATTAAATACTATTTGGAGGCATTTAATGTTCAAGCAAAAACAGCTGATTTTTGACAAAAGAGATAACACCCCCCATTACGTCATGCTTCAGAAACGTGGAAAATGGTCCGTTTTCAAATGTTTTATTTTTGAACGTCAGTTCACATTTGAAGGTGGATCATCAGTGTTAGAGCTAAAATTAGCATGTTTAAAGTGATTTTCATGCTTCCAGGGGCCCTAAACACAAGATTTATGGAATGGTTAAAAGTGCATGAAAATGGCCAATTTACTCACTCTGAGTTCTCAAAAAAGGTTTCTTCACCCCGGGAAGTTAATTAAATACCATTTGGAGGCATTTAATGTTCGAGCTAAAATGGATGATTTTCGACAAAAGAGATAACACCCCCCCATTACGTCATGCTTCAGAAATGTGGAAAATGGTCCGTTTTCAAATGTTTTATTTTTGAACGTCAGTTCACATTTGTAGGTGGATCATCAGTGTTAGAGCTAAAATTAGCATGTTTAAAGTGATTTTCATGCTTCCAGGGGCTCGGGAAGTGAATTAAATACTATTTGGAGGCATTTAATGTTCAAGCAAAAACAGCTGATTTTTGACAAAAGAGATAACACCCCCCCATTACGTCATGCTTCAGAAACGTGGAAAATGGTTCGTTTTCAAATGTTTTATTTTTGAACGTCAGTTCACATTTGTAGGTGGATCATCAGTGTTAGAGCTAAAATTAGCATGTTTAAAGTGATTTCCATGCTTCCAGGGGCCCTAAACACAAGATTTATGGAATGGTTAAAAGTGCATGAAAATGGCCAATTTACTCACTCTGAGTTCTCAAAAAGGGTTTCTTCACCCCGGGAAGTTAATTAAATACCATTTGGAGGCATTTAATGTTCGAGCCAAAATGGCTGATTTTCGACAAAAGAGATAACACCCCCCCCATTACGTCATGCTTCAGAAATGTGGAAAATGGTCCGTTTTCAAATGTTTTATTTTTGAACGTCAGTTCACATTTGTAGGTGGATCATCAGTGTTAGAGCTAAAATTAGCATGTTTAAAGTGATTTTCATGCTTCCAGGGGCTCGGGAAGTGAATTAAATACTATTTGGAGGCATTTAATGTTCAAGCAAAAACAGCTGATTTTTGACAAAAGAGATAACCCCCCCCCCATTACGTCATGCTTCAGAAATGTGGAAAATGGTCCGTTTTCAAATGTTTTATTTTTGAACGTCAGTTCACATTTGTAGGTGGATCATCAGTGTTAGAGCTAAAATTAGCATGTTTAAAGTGATTTTCATGCTTCCAGGGGCTCGGGAAGTGAATTAAATACTATTTGGAGGCATTTAATGTTCAAGCAAAAACAGCTGATTTTTGACAAAAGAGATAACACCCCCCCATTACGTCATGCTTCAGAAATGTGGAAAATGGTCCGTTTTCAAATGTTTTATTTTTGAACGTCAGTTCACATTTGAAGGTGGATCATCAGTGTTAGAGCTAAAATTAGCATGTTTAAAGTGATTTTCATGCTTCCAGGGGCTCGGGAAGTGAATTAAATACTATTTGGAGGCATTTAATGTTCAAGCAAAAACAGCTGATTTTTGACAAAAGAGATAAGACCCCCCATTACGTCATGCTTCAGAAATGTGGAAAATGGTCCGTTTTCAAATGTTTTATTTTTGAACGTCAGTTCACATTTGTAGGTGGATCATCAGTGTTAGAGCTAAAATTAGCATGTTTAAAGTGATTTTCATGCTTCCAGGGGCTTGGGAAGTGAATTAAATACTATTTGGAGGCATTTAATGTTCAAGCAAAAACAGCTGATTTTTGACAAAAGAGATAACACCCCCCATTACGTCATGCTTCAGAAACGTGGAAAATGGTCCGTTTTCAAATGTTTTATTTTTGAACGTCAGTTCACATTTGAAGGTGGATCATCAGTGTTAGAGCTAAAATTAGCATGTTTAAAGTGATTTTCATGCTTCCAGGGGCCCTAAACACAAGATTTATGGAATGGTTAAAAGCGCATGAAAATGGCCAATTTACTCACTCTGAGTTCTCAAAAAGGGTTTCTTCACCCCGGGAAGTTAATTAAATACCATTTGGAGGCATTTAATGTTCGAGCCAAAACGGCTGATTTTCGACAAAAGAGATAACACCCCCCCATTACGTCATGCTTCAGAAATGTGGAAAATGGTCCGTTTTCAAATGTTTTATTTTTGAACGTCAGTTCACATTTGTAGGTGGATCATCAGTGTTAGAGCTAAAATTAGCATGTTTAAAGTGATTTTCATGCTTCCAGTGGCTCGGGAAGTGAATTAAATACTATTTGGAGGCATTTAATGTTCAAGCAAAAACAGCTGATTTTTGACAAAAGAGATAACACCCCCCCATTACGTCATGCTTCAGAAACGTGGAAAATGGTTCGTTTTCAAATGTTTTATTTTTGAACGTCAGTTCACATTTGTAGGTGGATCATCAGTGTCAGAGCTAAAATTAGCATGTTTAAAGTGATTTCCATGCTTCCAGGGGCCCTAAACACAAGATTTATGGAATGGTTAAAAGTGCATGAAAATGGCCAAATTACTCACTCTGAGTTCTCAAAAAGGGTTTCTTCACCCCGGGAAGTTAATTAAATACCATTTGGAGGCATTTAATGTTCGAGCCAAAACGGCTGATTTTCGACAAAAGAGATAACACCCCCCCCCCATTACGTCATGCTTCAGAAATGTGGAAAATAGTCCGTTTTCAAATGTTTTATTTTTGAACGTCAGTTCACATTTGTAGGTGGATCATCAGTGTTAGAGCTAAAATTAGCATGTTTAAAGTGATTTTCATGCTTCCAGGGGCCCTAAACACAAGATTTATGGAATGGTTAAAAGTGCGTGAAAATGGCCAATTTACTCACTCTGAGTTCTCAAAAAAGGTTTCTTCATCCCGGGAAGTTAATTAAATACCATTTGGAGGCATTTAATGTTCGAGTTAAAACGGATGATTTTCGACAAAAGAGATAACACCCCCCCCATTACGTCATGCTTCAAAAATGTGGAAAATGGTCCGTTTTCAAATGTTTTATTTTTGAACGTCAGTTCACATTTGTAGGTGGATCATCAGTGTTAGAGCTAAAATTAGCATGTTTAAAGTGATTTTCATGCTTCCAGGGGCTCGGGAAGTGAATTAAATACTATTTGGAGGCATTTAATGTTCAAGCAAAAACAGCTGATTTTTGACAAAAGAGATAACACCCCCATTACATCATGCTTCAGAAACGTGGAAAATGGTCCGTTTTCAAATGTTTTATTTTTGAACGTCAGTTCACATTTGAAGGTGGATCATCAGTGTTAGAGCTAAAATTAGCATGTTTAAAGTGATTTTCATGCTTCCAGGAGCCCTAAACACAAGATTTATGGAATGGTTAAAAGTGCATGAAAATGGCCAATTTACTCACTCTGAGTTCTCAAAAAGGGTTTCTTCACCCCGGGAAGTTAATTAAATACCATTTGGAGGCATTTAATGTTCGAGCCAAAACGGCTGATTTTTGACAAAAGAGATAACACCCCCCCATTACGTCATGCTTCAGAAATGTGGAAAATGGTCCGTTTTCAAATGTTTTATTTTTGAACGTCAGTTCACATTTGTAGGTGGATCATCAGTGTTAGAGCTAAAATTAGCATGTTTAAAGTGATTTTCATGCTTCCAGGGGCCCTAATCACAAGATTTATGGAATGGTTAAAAGTGCATGAAAATGGCCAATTTACTCACTCTGAGTTCGCAAAAAGGGTTTCTTCACCCAGAGAAGTTAATTAAATACCATTTGGAGGCATTTAATGTTCGAGCCAAAACGGCTGATTTTCGACAAAAGAGATAACACCCCCCCATTACGTCATGCTTCAGAAATGTGGAAAATGGTCCGTTTTCAAATGTTTTATTTTTGAACGTCAGTTCACATTTGTAGGTGGATCATCAGTGTTAGAGCTAAAATTAGCATGTTTAAAGTGATTTTCATGCTTCCAGGGGCCCTAATCACAAGATTTATGGAATGGTTAAAAGTGCATGAAAATGGCCAATTTACTCACTCTGAGTTTGCAAAAAGGGTTTCTTCACCCAGAGAAGTTAATTAAATACCATTTGGAGGCATTTAATGTTCGAGCAAAAACGGCTGATTTTCGACAAAAGAGATGACACCCCCCCATTACGTCATGCTTCAGAAATGTGGAAAATGGTCCGTTTTCAAATGTTTTATTTTTGAACGTCAGTTCACATTTGTAGGTGGATCATCAGTGTTAGAGCTAAAATTAGCATGTTTAAAGTGATTTTCATGCTTCCAGGGGCTCGGGAAGTGAATTAAATACTATTTGGAGGCATTTATTGTTCAAGCAAAAACAGCTGATTTTTGACAAAAGAGATAACACCCCCCCATTTCTTCATGCTTCAGAAATGTGGAAAATGGTCCGTTTTCAAATGTTTTATTTTTGAACGTCAGTTCACATTTGTAGGTGGATCATCAGTGTTAGAGCTAAAATTAGCATGTTTAAAGTGATTTTCATGCTTCCAGGGGTGCTAAAGACAAGATTTATGGAATGGTTAAAAGTGCATGAAAATGGCCAATTTACTCACTCTGAGTTCTCAAAAAGGGTTTCTGCACCCCAGGAAGTTAATTAAATACCATTTGGAGGCATTTAATGTTCGAGCAAAAACGGCTGATTTTCGACAAAAGAGATAACACCCCCCCATTACGTCATGCTTCAGAAATGTGGAAAATGGTCCGTTTTCAAATGTTTTATTTTTGAACGTCAGTTCACATTTGTAGGTGGATCATCAGTGTTAGAGCTAAAATTAGCATGTTTAAAGTGATTGTCATGCTTTCAGGGGCCCTAAACACAAGATTTATGGAATGGTTAAAAGTGCATGAAAATGGCCAATTTACTCACTCTCAGTTCTCAAAAAGGGTTTCTTCACCCCGGGAAGTTAATTAAATACCATTTGGAGGCATTTAATGTTCGAGCCAAAATGGCTGATTTTCGACAAAAGAGATAACACCCCCCCATTACGTCATGCTTCAGAAATGTGGAAAATGGTCCGTTTTCAAATGTTCTATTTTTGAACGTCAGTTCACATTTGTAGGTGGATCATCAGTGTTAGAGCTAAAATTAGCATGTTTAATGTGATTTTCATGCTTCCAGGGGCTCGGGAAGTGAATTAAATACTATTTGGAGGCATTTAATGTTCAAGCAAAAACAGCTGATTTTTGACAAAAGAGATAACACCCCCCCATTACGTCATGCTTCAGAAATGTGGAAAATGGTCCGTTTTCAAATGTTTTATTTTTGAACGTCAGTTCACATTTGTAGGTGGATCATCAGTGTTAGAGCTAAAATTAGCATGTTTAAAGTGATTTTCATGCTTCCAGGGGCCCTAAACACAAGATTTATGGAATGGTTAAAAGTGCATGAAAATGGCCAATTTACTCACTCTGAGTTCTCAAAAAAGGTTTCTTCACCCCGGGAAGTTAATTAAATACCATTTGGAGGCATTTAATGTTCGAGCTAAAATGGATGATTTTCGACAAAAGAGATAACACCCCCCCATTACGTCATGCTTCAGAAATGTGGAAAATGGTCCGTTTTCAAATGTTTTATTTTTGAACGTCAGTTCACATTTGTAGGTGGATCATCAGTGTTAGAGCTAAAATTAGCATGTTTAAAGTGATTTTCATGCTTCCAGGGGCTCGGGAAGTGAATTAAATACTATTTGGAGGCATTTAATGTTCAAGCAAAAACAGCTGATTTTTGACAAAAGAGATAACACCCCCCCATTACGTCATGCTTCAGAAACGTGGAAAATGGTTCGTTTTCAAATGTTTTATTTTTGAACGTCAGTTCACATTTGTAGGTGCATCATCAGTGTTAGAGCTAAAATTAGCATGTTTAAAGTGATTTCCATGCTTCCAGGGGCCCTAAACACAAGATTTATGGAATGGTTAAAAGTGCATGAAAATGGCCAATTTACTCACTCTGAGTTCTCAAAAAGGGTTTCTTCACCCCGGGAAGTTAATTAAATACCATTTGGAGGCATTTAATGTTCGAGCCAAAATGGCTGATTTTCGACAAAAGAGATAACACCCCCCCCATTACGTCATGCTTCAGAAATGTGGAAAATGGTCCGTTTTCAAATGTTTTATTTTTGAACGTCAGTTCACATTTGTAGGTGGATCATCAGTGTTAGAGCTAAAATTAGCATGTTTAAAGTGATTTTCATGCTTCCAGGGGCTCGGGAAGTGAATTAAATACTATTTGGAGGCATTTAATGTTCAAGCAAAAACAGCTGATTTTTTACAAAAGAGATGACCCCCCCCCCATTACGTCATGCTTCAGAAATGTGGAAAATGGTCCGTTTTCAAATGTTTTATTTTTGAACGTCAGTTCACATTTGTAGGTGGATCATCAGTGTTAGAGCTAAAATTAGCATGTTTAAAGTGATTTTCATGCTTCCAGGGGCTCGGGAAGTGAATTAAATACTATTTGGAGGCATTTAATGTTCAAGCAAAAACAGCTGATTTTTGACAAAAGAGATAACACCCCCCCATTACGTCATGCTTCAGAAATGTGGAAAATGGTCCGTTTTCAAATGTTTTATTTTTGAACGTCAGTTCACATTTGAAGGTGGATCATCAGTGTTAGAGCTAAAATTAGCATGTTTAAAGTGATTTTCATGCTTCCAGGGGCTCGGGAAGTGAATTAAATACTATTTGGAGGCATTTAATGTTCAAGCAAAAACAGCTGATTTTTGACAAAAGAGATAAGACCCCCCATTACGTCATGCTTCAGAAATGTGGAAAATGGTCCGTTTTCAAATGTTTTATTTTTGAACGTCAGTTCACATTTGTAGGTGGATCATCAGTGTTAGAGCTAAAATTAGCATGTTTAAAGTGATTTTCATGCTTCCAGGGGCTCGGGAAGTGAATTAAATACTATTTGGAGGCATTTAATGTTCAAGCAAAAACAGCTGATTTTTGACAAAAGAGATAACACCCCCCATTACGTCATGCTTCAGAAACGTGGAAAATGGTCCGTTTTCAAATGTTTTATTTTTGAACGTCAGTTCACATTTGAAGGTGGATCATCAGTGTTAGAGCTAAAATTAGCATGTTTAAAGTGATTTTCATGCTTCCAGGGGCCCTAAACACAAGATTTATGGAATGGTTAAAAGCGCATGAAAATGGCCAATTTACTCACTCTGAGTTCTCAAAAAGGGTTTCTTCACCCCGGGAAGTTAATTAAATACCATTTGGAGGCATTTAATGTTCGAGCCAAAACGGCTGATTTTCGACAAAAGAGATAACACCCCCCCATTACGTCATGCTTCAGAAATGTGGAAAATGGTCCGTTTTCAAATGTTTTATTTTTGAACGTCAGTTCACATTTGTAGGTGGATCATCAGTGTTAGAGCTAAAATTAGCATGTTTAAAGTGATTTTCATGCTTCCAGGGGCTCGGGAAGTGAATTAAATACTATTTGGAGGCATTTAATGTTCAAGCAAAAACAGCTGATTTTTGACAAAAGAGATAACACCCCCCCATTACGTCATGCTTCAGAAACGTGGAAAATGGTTCGTTTTCAAATGTTTTATTTTTGAACGTCAGTTCACATTTGTAGGTGGATCATCAGTGTTAGAGCTAAAATTAGCATGTTTAAAGTGATTTCCATGCTTCCAGGGGCCCTAAACACAAGATTTATGGAATGGTTAAAAGTGCATGAAAATGGCCAATTTACTCACTCTGAGTTCTCAAAAAGGGTTTCTTCACCCCGGGAAGTTAATTAAATACCATTTGGAGGCATTTAATGTTCGAGCCAAAACGGCTGATTTTCGACAAAAGAGATAACACCCCCCCCCCATTACGTCATGCTTCAGAAATGTGGAAAATAGTCCGTTTTCAAATGTTTTATTTTTGAACGTCAGTTCACATTTGTAGGTGGATCATCAGTGTTAGAGCTAAAATTAGCATGTTTAAAGTGATTTTCATGCTTCCAGGGGCTCGGGAAGTGAATTAAATACTATTTGGAGGCATTTAATGTTCAAGCAAAAACAGCTGATTTTTGACAAAAGAGATAAGACCCCCCCATTACGTCATGCTTCAGAAATGTGGAAAATGGTCCGTTTTCAAATGTTTTATTTTTGAACGTCAGTTCACATTTGTAGGTGGATCATCAGTGTTAGAGCTAAAATTAGCATGTTTAAAGTGATTTTCATGCTTCCAGGGGCTTGGGAAGTGAATTAAATACTATTTGGAGGCATTTAATGTTCAAGCAAAAACAGCTGATTTTTGACAAAAGAGATAACACCCCCCATTACGTCATGCTTCAGAAACGTGGAAAATGGTCCGTTTTCAAATGTTTTATTTTTGAACGTCAGTTCACATTTGAAGGTGGATCATCAGTGTTAGAGCTAAAATTAGCATGTTTAAAGTGATTTTCATGCTTCCAGGGGCCCTAAACACAAGATTTATGGAATGGTTAAAAGCGCATGAAAATGGCCAATTTACTCACTCTGAGTTCTCAAAAAGGGTTTCTTCACCCCGGGAAGTTAATTAAATACCATTTGGAGGCATTTAATGTTCGAGCCAAAACGGCTGATTTTCGACAAAAGAGATAACACCCCCCCATTACGTCATGCTTCAGAAATGTGGAAAATGGTCCGTTTTCAAATGTTTTATTTTTGAACGTCAGTTCACATTTGTAGGTGGATCATCAGTGTTAGAGCTAAAATTAGCATGTTTAAAGTGATTTTCATGCTTCCAGGGGCTCGGGAAGTGAATTAAATACTATTTGGAGGCATTTAATGTTCAAGCAAAAACAGCTGATTTTTGACAAAAGAGATAACACCCCCCCATTACGTCATGCTTCAGAAACGTGGAAAATGGTTCGTTTTCAAATGTTTTATTTTTGAACGTCAGTTCACATTTGTAGGTGGATCATCAGTGTCAGAGCTAAAATTAGCATGTTTAAAGTGATTTCCATGCTTCCAGGGGCCCTAAACACAAGATTTATGGAATGGTTAAAAGTGCATGAAAATGGCCAATTTACTCACTCTGAGTTCTCAAAAAGGGTTTCTTCACCCCGGGAAGTTAATTAAATACCATTTGGAGGCATTTAATGTTCGAGCCAAAACGGCTGATTTTCGACAAAAGAGATAACACCCCCCCCCCATTACGTCATGCTTCAGAAATGTGGAAAATAGTCCGTTTTCAAATGTTTTATTTTTGAACGTCAGTTCACATTTGTAGGTGGATCATCAGTGTTAGAGCTAAAATTAGCATGTTTAAAGTGATTTTCATGCTTCCAGGGGCCCTAAACACAAGATTTATGGAATGGTTAAAAGTGCGTGAAAATGGCCAATTTACTCACTCTGAGTTCTCAAAAAAGGTTTCTTCATCCCGGGAAGTTAATTAAATACCATTTGGAGGCATTTAATGTTCGAGTTAAAACGGATGATTTTCGACAAAAGAGATAACACCCCCCCCATTACGTCATGCTTCAAAAATGTGGAAAATGGTCCGTTTTCAAATGTTTTATTTTTGAACGTCAGTTCACATTTGTAGGTGGATCATCAGTGTTAGAGCTAAAATTAGCATGTTTAAAGTGATTTTCATGCTTCCAGGGGCTCGGGAAGTGAATTAAATACTATTTGGAGGCATTTAATGTTCAAGCAAAAACAGCTGATTTTTGACAAAAGAGATAACACCCCCATTACATCATGCTTCAGAAACGTGGAAAATGGTCCGTTTTCAAATGTTTTATTTTTGAACGTCAGTTCACATTTGAAGGTGGATCATCAGTGTTAGAGCTAAAATTAGCATGTTTAAAGTGATTTTCATGCTTCCAGGAGCCCTAAACACAAGATTTATGGAATGGTTAAAAGTGCATGAAAATGGCCAATTTACTCACTCTGAGTTCTCAAAAAGGGTTTCTTCACCCCGGGAAGTTAATTAAATACCATTTGGAGGCATTTAATGTTCGAGCCAAAACGGCTGATTTTTGACAAAAGAGATAACACCCCCCCATTACGTCATGCTTCAGAAATGTGGAAAATGGTCCGTTTTCAAATGTTTTATTTTTGAACGTCAGTTCACATTTGTAGGTGGATCATCAGTGTTAGAGCTAAAATTAGCATGTTTAAAGTGATTTTCATGCTTCCAGGGGCCCTAATCACAAGATTTATGGAATGGTTAAAAGTGCATGAAAATGGCCAATTTACTCACTCTGAGTTCGCAAAAAGGGTTTCTTCACCCAGAGAAGTTAATTAAATACCATTTGGAGGCATTTAATGTTCGAGCCAAAACGGCTGATTTTCGACAAAAGAGATAACACCCCCCCATTACGTCATGCTTCAGAAATGTGGAAAATGGTCCGTTTTCAAATGTTTTATTTTTGAACGTCAGTTCACATTTGTAGGTGGATCATCAGTGTTAGAGCTAAAATTAGCATGTTTAAAGTGATTTTCATGCTTCCAGGGGCCCTAATCACAAGATTTATGGAATGGTTAAAAGTGCATGAAAATGGCCAATTTACTCACTCTGAGTTTGCAAAAAGGGTTTCTTCACCCAGAGAAGTTAATTAAATACCATTTGGAGGCATTTAATGTTCGAGCAAAAACGGCTGATTTTCGACAAAAGAGATAACACCCCCCCATTACGTCATGCTTCAGAAATGTGGAAAATGGTCCGTTTTCAAATGTTTTATTTTTGAACGTCAGTTCACATTTGTAGGTGGATCATCAGTGTTAGAGCTAAAATTAGCATGTTTAAAGTGATTTTCATGCTTCCAGGGGCTCGGGAAGTGAATTAAATACTATTTGGAGGCATTTATTGTTCAAGCAAAAACAGCTGATTTTTGACAAAAGAGATAACACCCCCCCATTTCTTCATGCTTCAGAAATGTGGAAAATGGTCCGTTTTCAAATGTTTTATTTTTGAACGTCAGTTCACATTTGTAGGTGGATCATCAGTGTTAGAGCTAAAATTAGCATGTTTAAAGTGATTTTCATGCTTCCAGGGGTGCTAAAGACAAGATTTATGGAATGGTTAAAAGTGCATGAAAATGGCCAATTTACTCACTCTGAGTTCTCAAAAAGGGTTTCTGCACCCCAGGAAGTTAATTAAATACCATTTGGAGGCATTTAATGTTCGAGCAAAAACGGCTGATTTTCGACAAAAGAGATAACACCCCCCCATTACGTCATGCTTCAGAAATGTGGAAAATGGTCCGTTTTCAAATGTTTTATTTTTGAACGTCAGTTCACATTTGTAGGTGGATCATCAGTGTTAGAGCTAAAATTAGCATGTTTAAAGTGATTGTCATGCTTTCAGGGGCCCTAAACACAAGATTTATGGAATGGTTAAAAGTGCATGAAAATGGCCAATTTACTCACTCTCAGTTCTCAAAAAGGGTTTCTTCACCCCGGGAAGTTAATTAAATACCATTTGGAGGCATTTAATGTTCGAGCCAAAATGGCTGATTTTCGACAAAAGAGATAACACCCCCCCATTACGTCATGCTTCAGAAATGTGGAAAATGGTCCGTTTTCAAATGTTCTATTTTTGAACGTCAGTTCACATTTGTAGGTGGATCATCAGTGTTAGAGCTAAAATTAGCATGTTTAATGTGATTTTCATGCTTCCAGGGGCTCGGGAAGTGAATTAAATACTATTTGGAGGCATTTAATGTTCAAGCAAAAACAGCTGATTTTTGACAAAAGAGATAACACCCCCCCATTACGTCATGCTTCAGAAATGTGGAAAATGGTCCGTTTTCAAATGTTTTATTTTTGAACGTCAGTTCACATTTGTAGGTGGATCATCAGTGTTAGAGCTAAAATTAGCATGTTTAAAGTGATTTTCATGCTTCCAGGGGCCCTAAACACAAGATTTATGGAATGGTTAAAAGTGCATGAAAATGGCCAATTTACTCACTCTGAGTTCTCAAAAAAGG
Source organism: Lissotriton vulgaris (assembly GCF_964263255.1). Classification (NCBI taxonomy): domain Eukaryota; kingdom Metazoa; phylum Chordata; class Amphibia; order Caudata; family Salamandridae; genus Lissotriton; species Lissotriton vulgaris. The sequence goes on along the minus strand of NW_028248496.1, from coordinate 18,319 downwards.
TTTCTTCACCCCGGGAAGTTAATTAAATACCATTTGGAGGCATTTAATGTTCGAGCTAAAATGGATGATTTTCGACAAAAGAGATAACACCCCCCCATTACGTCATGCTTCAGAAATGTGGAAAATGGTCCGTTTTCAAATGTTTTATTTTTGAACGTCAGTTCACATTTGTAGGTGGATCATCAGTGTTAGAGCTAAAATTAGCATGTTTAAAGTGATTTTCATGCTTCCAGGGGCTCGGGAAGTGAATTAAATACTATTTGGAGGCATTTAATGTTCAAGCAAAAACAGCTGATTTTTGACAAAAGAGATAACACCCCCCCATTACGTCATGCTTCAGAAACGTGGAAAATGGTTCGTTTTCAAATGTTTTATTTTTGAACGTCAGTTCACATTTGTAGGTGCATCATCAGTGTTAGAGCTAAAATTAGCATGTTTAAAGTGATTTCCATGCTTCCAGGGGCCCTAAACACAAGATTTATGGAATGGTTAAAAGTGCATGAAAATGGCCAATTTACTCACTCTGAGTTCTCAAAAAGGGTTTCTTCACCCCGGGAAGTTAATTAAATACCATTTGGAGGCATTTAATGTTCGAGCCAAAATGGCTGATTTTCGACAAAAGAGATAACACCCCCCCCATTACGTCATGCTTCAGAAATGTGGAAAATGGTCCGTTTTCAAATGTTTTATTTTTGAACGTCAGTTCACATTTGTAGGTGGATCATCAGTGTTAGAGCTAAAATTAGCATGTTTAAAGTGATTTTCATGCTTCCAGGGGCTCGGGAAGTGAATTAAATACTATTTGGAGGCATTTAATGTTCAAGCAAAAACAGCTGATTTTTTACAAAAGAGATGACCCCCCCCCCCATTACGTCATGCTTCAGAAATGTGGAAAATGGTCCGTTTTCAAATGTTTTATTTTTGAACGTCAGTTCACATTTGTAGGTGGATCATCAGTGTTAGAGCTAAAATTAGCATGTTTAAAGTGATTTTCATGCTTCCAGGGGCTCGGGAAGTGAATTAAATACTATTTGGAGGCATTTAATGTTCAAGCAAAAACAGCTGATTTTTGACAAAAGAGATAACACCCCCCCATTACGTCATGCTTCAGAAATGTGGAAAATGGTCCGTTTTCAAATGTTTTATTTTTGAACGTCAGTTCACATTTGAAGGTGGATCATCAGTGTTAGAGCTAAAATTAGCATGTTTAAAGTGATTTTCATGCTTCCAGGGGCTCGGGAAGTGAATTAAATACTATTTGGAGGCATTTAATGTTCAAGCAAAAACAGCTGATTTTTGACAAAAGAGATAAGACCCCCCATTACGTCATGCTTCAGAAATGTGGAAAATGGTCCGTTTTCAAATGTTTTATTTTTGAACGTCAGTTCACATTTGTAGGTGGATCATCAGTGTTAGAGCTAAAATTAGCATGTTTAAAGTGATTTTCATGCTTCCAGGGGCTCGGGAAGTGAATTAAATACTATTTGGAGGCATTTAATGTTCAAGCAAAAACAGCTGATTTTTGACAAAAGAGATAACACCCCCCATTACGTCATGCTTCAGAAACGTGGAAAATGGTCCGTTTTCAAATGTTTTATTTTTGAACGTCAGTTCACATTTGAAGGTGGATCATCAGTGTTAGAGCTAAAATTAGCATGTTTAAAGTGATTTTCATGCTTCCAGGGGCCCTAAACACAAGATTTATGGAATGGTTAAAAGCGCATGAAAATGGCCAATTTACTCACTCTGAGTTCTCAAAAAGGGTTTCTTCACCCCGGGAAGTTAATTAAATACCATTTGGAGGCATTTAATGTTCGAGCCAAAACGGCTGATTTTCGACAAAAGAGATAACACCCCCCCATTACGTCATGCTTCAGAAATGTGGAAAATGGTCCGTTTTCAAATGTTTTATTTTTGAACGTCAGTTCACATTTGTAGGTGGATCATCAGTGTTAGAGCTAAAATTAGCATGTTTAAAGTGATTTTCATGCTTCCAGGGGCTCGGGAAGTGAATTAAATACTATTTGGAGGCATTTAATGTTCAAGCAAAAACAGCTGATTTTTGACAAAAGAGATAACACCCCCCCATTACGTCATGCTCAGAAACGTGGAAAATGGTTCGTTTTCAAATGTTTTATTTTTGAACGTCAGTTCACATTTGTAGGTGGATCATCAGTGTTAGAGCTAAAATTTGCATGTTTAAAGTGATTTCCATGCTTCCAGGGGCCCTAAACACAAGATTTATGGAATGGTTAAAAGTGCATGAAAATGGCCAATTTACTCACTCTGAGTTATCAAAAAGGGTTTCTTCACCCCGGGAAGTTAATTAAATACAATTTGGAGGCATTTAATGTTCGAGCAAAAACGGCTGCTTTTCGACAAAAGAGATAACACCCCCCCCCCATTACGTCATGCTTCAGAAATGTGGAAAATGGTCCGTTTTCAAATGTTTTATTTTTGAACGTCAGTTCACATTTGTAGGTGGATCATCAGTGTTAGAGCTAAAATTAGCATGTTTAAAGTGATTTTCATGCTTCCAGGGGCTCGGGAAGTGAATTAAATACTATTTGGAGGCATTTAATGTTCAAGCAAAAACAGCTGATTTTTGACAAAAGAGATAACACCCCCCATTACATCATGCTTCAGAAACGTGGAAAATGGTCCGTTTTCAAATGTTTTATTTTTGAACGTCAGTTCACATTTGAAGGTGGATCATCAGTGTTAGAGCTAAAATTAGCATGTTTAAAGTGATTTTCATGCTTCCAGGAGCCCTAAACACAAGATTTATGGAATGGTTAAAAGTGCATGAAAATGGCCAATTTACTCACTCTGAGTTCTCAAAAAGGGTTTCTTCACCCCGGGAAGTTAATTAAATACCATTTGGAGGCATTTAATGTTCGAGCCAAAACGGCTGATTTTTGACAAAAGAGATAACACCCCCCCATTACGTCATGCTTCAGAAATGTGGAAAATGGTCCGTTTTCAAATGTTTTATTTTTGAACGTCAGTTCACATTTGTAGGTGGATCATCAGTGTTAGAGCTAAAATTAGCATGTTTAAAGTGATTTTCATGCTTCCAGGGGCCCTAATCACAAGATTTATGGAATGGTTAAAAGTGCATGAAAATGGCCAATTTACTCACTCTGAGTTCGCAAAAAGGGTTTCTTCACCCAGAGAAGTTAATTAAATACCATTTGGAGGCATTTAATGTTCGAGCCAAAACGGCTGATTTTCGACAAAAGAGATAACACCCCCCATTACGTCATGCTTCAGAAATGTGGAAAATGGTCCGTTTTCAAATGTTTTATTCTTGAACGTCAGTTCACATTTGTAGGTGGATCGTCAGTGTTAGAGCTAAAATTAGCATGTTTAAAGTGATTTTCATGCTTCCAGGGGCTCGGGAAGTGAATTAAATACTATTTGGAGGCATTTATTGTTCAAGCAAAAACAGCTGATTTTTGACAAAAGAGATAACACCCCCCCATTTCTTCATGCTTCAGAAATGTGGAAAATGGTCCGTTTTCAAATGTTTTATTTTTGAACGTCAGTTCACATTTGTAGGTGGATCATCAGTGTTAGAGCTAAAATTAGCATGTTTAAAGTGATTTTCATGCTTCCAGGGGCGCTAAACACAAGATTTATGGAATGGTTAAAAGTGCATGAAAATGGCCAATTTACTCACTCTGAGTTCTCAAAAAGGGTTTCTACACCCCAGGAAGTTAATTAAATACCATTTGGAGGCATTTAATGTTCGAGCAAAAACGGCTGATTTTCGACAAAAGAGATAACACCCCCCCATTACGTCATGCTTCAGAAATGTGGAAAATGGTCCGTTTTCAAATGTTTTATTTTTGAACGTCAGTTCACATTTGTAGGTGGATCATCAGTGTTAGAGCTAAAATTAGCATGTTTAAAGTGATTGTCATGCTTTCAGGGGCCCTAAACACAAGATTTATGGAATGGTTAAAAGTGCATGAAAATGGCCAATTTACTCACTCTCAGTTCTCAAAAAGGGTTTCTTCACCCCGGGAAGTTAATTAAATACCATTTGGAGGCATTTAATGTTCGAGCCAAAATGGCTGATTTTCGACAAAAGAGATAACACCCCCCCATTACGTCATGCTTCAGAAATGTGGAAAATGGTCCGTTTTCAAATGTTCTATTTTTGAACGTCAGTTCACATTTGTAGGTGGATCATCAGTGTTAGAGCTAAAATTAGCATGTTTAATGTGATTTTGATGCTTCCAGGGGCTCGGGAAGTGAATTAAATACTATTTGGAGGCATTTAATGTTCAAGCAAAAACAGCTGATTTTTGACAAAAGAGATAACACCCCCCCATTACGTCATGCTTCAGAAATGTGGAAAATGGTCCGTTTTCAAATGTTTTATTTTTGAACGTCAGTTCACATTTGTAGGTGGATCATCAGTGTTAGAGCTAAAATTAGCATGTTTAAAGTGATTTTCATGCTTCCAGGGGCCCTAAACACAAGATTTATGGAATGGTTAAAAGTGCATGAAAATGGCCAATTTACTCACTCTGAGTTCTCAAAAAAGGTTTCTTCACCCCGGGAAGTTAATTAAATACCATTTGGAGGCATTTAATGTTCGAGCTAAAATGGATGATTTTCGACAAAAGAGATAACACCCCCCCATTACGTCATGCTTCAGAAATGTGGAAAATGGTCCGTTTTCAAATGTTTTATTTTTGAACGTCAGTTCACATTTGTAGGTGGATCATCAGTGTTAGAGCTAAAATTAGCATGTTTAAAGTGATTTTCATGCTTCCAGGGGCTCGGGAAGTGAATTAAATACTATTTGGAGGCATTTAATGTTCAAGCAAAAACAGCTGATTTTTGACAAAAGAGATAACACCCCCCCATTACGTCATGCTTCAGAAACGTGGAAAATGGTTCGTTTTCAAATGTTTTATTTTTGAACGTCAGTTCACATTTGTAGGTGGATCATCAGTGTTAGAGCTAAAATTAGCATGTTTAAAGTGATTTCCATGCTTCCAGGGGCCCTAAACACAAGATTTATGGAATGGTTAAAAGTGCATGAAAATGGCCAATTTACTCACTCTGAGTTCTCAAAAAGGGTTTCTTCACCCCGGGAAGTTAATTAAATACCATTTGGAGGCATTTAATGTTCGAGCCAAAATGGTTGATTTTCGACAAAAGAGATAACACCCCCCCCATTACGTCATGCTTCAGAAATGTGGAAAATGGTCCGTTTTCAAATGTTTTATTTTTGAACGTCAGTTCACATTTGTAGGTGGATCATCAGTGTTAGAGCTAAAATTAGCATGTTTAAAGTGATTTTCATGCTTCCAGGGGCTCGGGAAGTGAATTAAATACTATTTGGAGGCATTTAATGTTCAAGCAAAAACAGCTGATTTTTGACAAAAGAGATAACACCCCCCATTACGTCATGCTTCAGAAATGTGGAAAATGGTCCGTTTTCAAATGTTTTATTTTTGAACGTCAGTTCACATTTGTAGGTGGATCATCAGTGTTAGAGCTAAAATTAGCATTTTTAAAGTGATTTTCATGCTTCCAGTGGCCCTAAACACAAGATTTATGGAATGGTTAAAAGTGCATGAAAATGGCCAATTCACTCACTCTGAGTTCTCAAAAAGGGTTTCTTCACCCCGGGAAGTTAATTAAATACCATTTGGAGGCATTTAATGTTCGAGCAAAAACGGCTGATTTTCGACAAAAGAGATAACACCCCCCCATTGCGTCATGCTTCAGAAATGTGGAAAATGGTCCGTTTTCAAATGTTTTATTTTTGAACGTCAGTTCACATTTGTAGGTGGATCATCAGTGTTAGAGCTAAAATTAGCATGTTTAAAGTGATTTTCATGCTTCCAGGCGCCCTAAACACAAGATTTATGGAATGGTAAAAGTGCATGAAAATGGCCAATTTACTCACTCTGAGTTCTCAAAAAGGGTTTCTTCACCCCGGGAAGTTAATTAAATACCATTTGGAGGCATTTAATGTTCGAGCAAAAACGGCTGATTTTCGACAAAAGAGATAACACCCCCCCATTACGTCATGCTTCAGAAATGTGGAAAATGGTCCGTTTTCAAATGTTTTATTTTTGAACGTCAGTTCACATTTGTAGGTGGATCATCAGTGTTAGAGCTAAAATTAGCATGTTTAAAGTGATTGTCATGCTTTCAGGGGCCCTAAACACAAGATTTATGGAATGGTTAAAAGTGCATGAAAATGGCCAATTTACTCACTCTGAGTTCTCAAAAAAGGTTTCTTCATCCCGGGAAGTTAATTAAATACCATTTGGAGGCATTTAATGTTTGAGCTAAAACGGATGATTTTCGACAAAAGAGATAACACCCCCCCCATTACGTCATGCTTCAGAAATGTGGAAAATGGTCCGTTTTCAAATGTTTTATTTTTGAACGTCAGTTCACATTTGTAGGTGGATCATCAGTGTTAGAGCTAAAATTAGCATGTTTAAAGTGATTTTCATGCTTCCAGGGGCTCGGGAAGTGAATTAAATACTATTTGGAGGCATTTAATGTTCAAGCAAAAACAGCTGATTTTTGACAAAAGAGATAACACCCCCCATTACATCATGCTTCAGAAACGTGGAAAATGGTCCGTTTTCAAATGTTTTATTTTTGAACGTCAGTTCACATTTGAAGGTGGATCATCAGTGTTAGAGCTAAAATTAGCATGTTTAAAGTGATTTTCATGCTTCCAGGAGCCCTAAACACAAGATTTATGGAATGGTTAAAAGTGCATGAAAATGGCCAATTTACTCACTCTGAGTTCTCAAAAAGGGTTTCTTCACCCCGGGAAGTTAATTAAATACCATTTGGAGACATTTAATGTTCGAGCCAAAACGGCTGATTTTTGACAAAAGAGATAACACCCCCCCATTACGTCATGCTTCAGAAATGTGGAAAATGGTCCGTTTTCAAATGTTTTATTTTTGAACGTCAGTTCACATTTGTAGGTGGATCATCAGTGTTAGAGCTAAAATTAGCATGTTTAAAGTGATTTTCATGCTTCCAGGGGCCCTAATCACAAGATTTATGGAATGGTTAAAAGTGCATGAAAATGGCCAATTTACTCACTCTGAGTTCGCAAAAAGGGTTTCTTCACCCAGAGAAGTTAATTAAATACCATTTGGAGGCATTTAATGTTCGAGCCAAAACGGCTGATTTTCGACAAAAGAGATAACACCCCCCATTACGTCATGCTTCAGAAATGTGGAAAATGGTCCGTTTTCAAATGTTTTATTTTTGAACGTCAGTTCACATTTGTAGGTGGATCGTCAGTGTTAGAGCTAAAATTAGCATGTTTAAAGTGATTTTCATGCTTCCAGGGGCTCGGGAAGTGAATTAAATACTATTTGGAGGCATTTATTGTTCAAGCAAAAACAGCTGATTTTTGACAAAAGAGATAACACCCCCCCATTTCTTCATGCTTCAGAAATGTGGAAAATGGTCCGTTTTCAAATGTTTTATTTTTGAACGTCAGTTCACATTTGTAGGTGGATCATCAGTGTTAGAGCTAAAATTAGCATGTTTAAAGTGATTTTCATGCTTCCAGGGACGCTAAACACAAGATTTATGGAATGGTTAAAAGTGCATGAAAATGGCCAATTTACTCACTCTGAGTTCTCAAAAAGGGTTTCTACACCCCAGGAAGTTAATTAAATACCATTTGGAGGCATTTAATGTTCGAGCAAAAACGGCTGATTTTCGACAAAAGAGATAACACCCCCCCATTACGTCATGCTTCAGAAATGTGGAAAATTGTCCGTTTTCAAATGTTTTATTTTTGAACGTCAGTTCACATTTGTAGGTGGATCATCAGTGTTAGAGCTAAAATTAGCATGTTTAAAGTGATTGTCATGCTTTCAGGGGCCCTAAACACAAGATTTATGGAATGGTTAAAAGTGCATGAAAATGGCCAATTTACTCACTCTCAGTTCTCAAAAAGGGTTTCTTCACCCCGGGAAGTTAATTAAATACCATTTGGAGGCATTTAATGTTCGAGCCAAAATGGCTGATTTTCGACAAAAGAGATAACACCCCCCCATTACGTCATGCTTCAGAAATGTGGAAAATGGTCCGTTTTCAAATGTTCTATTTTTGAACGTCAGTTCACATTTGTAGGTGGATCATCAGTGTTAGAGCTAAAATTAGCATGTTTAATGTGATTTTGATGCTTCCAGGGGCTCGGGAAGTGAATTAAATACTATTTGGAGGCATTTAATGTTCAAGCAAAAACAGCTGATTTTTGACAAAAGAGATAACACCCCCCCATTACGTCATGCTTCAGAAATGTGGAAAATGGTCCGTTTTCAAATGTTTTATTTTTGAACGTCAGTTCACATTTGTAGGTGGATCATCAGTGTTAGAGCTAAAATTAGCATGTTTAAAGTGATTTTCATGCTTCCAGGGGCCCTAAACACAAGATTTATGGAATGGTTAAAAGTGCATGAAAATGGCCAATTTACTCACTCTGAGTTCTCAAAAAAGGTTTCTTCACCCCGGGAAGTTAATTAAATACCATTTGGAGGCATTTAATGTTCGAGCTAAAATGGATGATTTTCGACAAAAGAGATAACACCCCCCCATTACGTCATGCTTCAGAAATGTGGAAAATGGTCCGTTTTCAAATGTTTTATTTTTGAACGTCAGTTCACATTTGTAGGTGGATCATCAGTGTTAGAGCTAAAATTAGCATGTTTAAAGTGATTTTCATGCTTCCAGGGGCTCGGGAAGTGAATTAAATACTATTTGGAGGCATTTAATGTTCAAGCAAAAACAGCTGATTTTTGACAAAAGAGATAACACCCCCCCATTACGTCATGCTTCAGAAACGTGGAAAATGGTTCGTTTTCAAATGTTTTATTTTTGAACGTCAGTTCACATTTGTAGGTGGATCATCAGTGTTAGAGCTAAAATTAGCATGTTTAAAGTGATTTCCATGCTTCCAGGGGCCCTAAACACAAGATTTATGGAATGGTTAAAAGTGCATGAAAATGGCCAATTTACTCACTCTGAGTTCTCAAAAAGGGTTTCTTCACCCCGGGAAGTTAATTAAATACCATTTGGAGGCATTTAATGTTCGAGCCAAAATGGTTGATTTTCGACAAAAGAGATAACACCCCCCCCATTACGTCATGCTTCAGAAATGTGGAAAATGGTCCGTTTTCAAATGTTTTATTTTTGAACGTCAGTTCACATTTGTAGGTGGATCATCAGTGTTAGAGCTAAAATTAGCATGTTTAAAGTGATTTTCATGCTTCCAGGGGCTCAGGAAGTGAATTAAATACTATTTGGAGGCATTTAATGTTCAAGCAAAAACAGCTGATTTTTGACAAAAGAGATAACCCCCCCCCCCCCATTACGTCATGCTTCAGAAATGTGGAAAATGGTCCGTTTTCAAATGTTTTATTTTTGAACGTCAGTTCACATTTGTAGGTGGATCATCAGTGTTAGAGCTAAAATTAGCATGTTTAAAGTGATTTTCATGCTTCCAGGGGCTCGGGAAGTGAATTAAATACTATTTGGAGGCATTTAATGTTCAAGCAAAAACAGCTGATTTTTGACAAAAGAGATAACACCCCCCCATTACGTCATGCTTCAGAAATGTGGAAAATGGTCCGTTTTCAAATGTTTTATTTTTGAACGTCAGTTCACATTTGAAGGTGGATCATCAGTGTTAGAGCTAAATTTAGCATGTTTAAAGTGATTTTCATGCTTCCAGGGGCTCGGGAAGTGAATTAAATACTATTTGGAGGCATTTAATGTTCAAGCAAAAACAGCTGATTTTTGACAAAAGAGATAAGACCCCCCATTACGTCATGCTTCAGAAATGTGGAAAATGGTCCGTTTTCAAATGTTTTATTTTTGAACGTCAGTTCACATTTGTAGGTGGATCATCAGTGTTAGAGCTAAAATTAGCATGTTTAAAGTGATTTTCATGCTTCCAGGGGCTCGGGAAGTGAATTAAATACTGTTTGGAGGCATTTAATGTTCAAGCAAAAACAGCTGATTTTTGACAAAAGAGATAACACCCCCCATTACGTCATGCTTCAGAAACGTGGAAAATGGTCCGTTTTCAAATGTTTTATTTTTGAACGTCAGTTCACATTTGAAGGTGGATCATCAGTGTTAGAGCTAAAATTAGCATGTTTAAAGTGATTTTCATGCTTCCAGGGGCCCTAAACACAAGATTTATGGAATGGTTAAAAGCGCATGAAAATGGCCAATTTACTCACTCTGAGTTCTCAAAAAGGGTTTCTTCACCCCGGGAAGTTAATTAAATACCATTTGGAGGCATTTAATGTTCGAGCCAAAACGGCTGATTTTCGACAAAAGAGATAACACCCCCCCATTACGTCATGCTTCAGAAATGTGGAAAATGGTCCGTTTTCAAATGTTTTATTTTTGAACGTCAGTTCACATTTGTAGGTGGATCATCAGTGTTAGAGCTAAAATTAGCATGTTTAAAGTGATTTTCATGCTTCCAGGGGCTCGGGAAGTGAATTAAATACTATTTGGAGGCATTTAATGTTCAAGCAAAAACAGCTGATTTTTGACAAAAGAGATAACACCCCCCCATTACGTCATGCTTCAGAAACGTGGAAAATGGTTCGTTTTCAAATGTTTTATTTTTGAACGTCAGTTCACATTTGTAGGTGGATCATCAGTGTTAGAGCTAAAATTAGCATGTTTAAAGTGATTTCCATGCTTCCAGGGGCCCTAAACACAAGATTTATGGAATGGTTAAAAGTGCATGAAAATGGCCAATTTACTCACTCTGAGTTCTCAAAAAGGGTTTCTTCACCCCGGGAAGTTAATTAAATACCATTTGCAGGCATTTAATGTTCGAGCCAAAACGGCTGATTTTCGACAAAAGAGATAACACCCCCCCCACATTACGTCATGCTTCAGAAATGTGGAAAATAGTCCGTTTTCAAATGTTTTATTTTTGAACGTCAGTTCACATTTGTAGGTGGATCATCAGTGTTAGAGCTAAAATTAGCATGTTTAAAGTGATTTTCATGCTTCCAGGGGCTCGGGAAGTGAATTAAATACTATTTGGAGGCATTTAATGTTCAAGCAAAAACAGCAGATTTTTGACAAAAGAGATAACACCCCCCCATTACGTCATGCTTCAGAAATGTGGAAAATGGTCCGTTTTCAAATGTTTTATTTTGAACGTCAGTTCACATTTGTAGGTGGATCATCAGTGTTAGAGCTAAAATTAGCATGTTTAAAGTGATTTTCATGCTTCCATGGGCCCTAAACACAAGATTTATGTAATGGTTAAAAGTGCATGAAAATGGCCAATTTACTCACTCTGAGTTATCAAAAAGGGTTTCTTCACCCCGGGAAGTTAATTAAATACCATTTGGAGGCATTTAATGTTCGAGCAAAAATGGCTGATTTTCGACAAAAGAGATAACACCCCCCCCATTACGTCATGCTTCAGAAATGTGGAAAATGGTCCGTTTTCAAATGTTTTATTTTTGAACGTCAGTTCACATTTGTAGGTGGATCATCAGTGTTAGAGCTAAAATTAGCATGTTTAAAGTGATTTTCATGCTTCCAGGGGCTCGGGAAGTGAATTAAATACTATTTGGAGGCATTTAATGTTCAAGCAAAAACAGCTGATTTTTGACAAAAGAGATAACACCCCCCATTACGTCATGCTTCAGAAATGTGGAAAATGGTCCGTTTTCAAATGTTTTATTTTTGAACGTCAGTTCACATTTGTAGGTGGATCATCAGTGTTAGAGCTAAAATTAGCATTTTTAAAGTGATTTTCATGCTTCCAGGGGCCCTAAACACAAGATTTATGGAATGGTTAAAAGTGCACGAAAATGGCCAATTTACTCACTCTGAGTTCTCAAAAAGGGTTTCTTCACCCCGGGAAGTTAATTAAATACCATTTGGAGGCATTTAATGTTCGAGCAAAAACGGCTGATTTTCAACAAAAGAGATAACACCCCCCCCCCATTACGTCATGCTTCCGAAATGTGGAAAATGGTCCGTTTTCAAATGTTTTATTTTTGAACGTCAGTTCACATTTGTAGGTGGATCATCAGTGTTAGAGCTAAAATTAGCATGTTTAAAGTGATTTTCATGCTTCCAGGGGCTCGGGAAGTGAATTAAATACTATTTGGAGGCATTTAATGTTCAAGCAAAAACAGCAGATTTTTGACAAAAGAGATAACACCCCCCCATTACTTCATGCTTCAGAAATGTGGAAAATGGTCCGTTTTCAAATGTTTTATTTTTGAACGTCAGTTCACATTTGTAGGTGGATCATCAGTGTTAGAGCTAAAATTAGCATGTTTAAAGTGATTTTCATGCTTCCAGTGGCCCTAAACACAAGATTTATGGAATGGTTAAAAGTGCATGAAAATGGCCAATTCACTCACTCTGAGTTCTCAAAAAGGGTTTCTTCACCCCGGGAAGTTAATTAAATACCATTTGGAGGCATTTAATGTTCGAGCAAAAACGGCTGATTTTCGACAAAAGAGATAACACCCCCCCATTACGTCATGCTTCAGAAATGTGGAAAATGGTCCGTTTTCAAATGTTTTATTTTTGAACATCAGTTCACATTTGTAGGTGGATCATCAGTGTTAGAGCTAAAATTAGCATGTTTAAAGTGATTTTCATGCTTCCAGGGGCCCTAAACACAAGATTTATGGAATGGTTAAAAGTGCGTGATAATGGCCAATTTACTCACTCTGAGTTCTCAAAAAAGGTTTCTTCATCCCGGGAAGTTAATTAAATACCATTTGGAGGCATTTAATGTTCGAGTTAAAACGGATGATTTTCGACAAAAGAGATAACACCCCCCCCATTACGTCATGCTTCAAAAATGTGGAAAATGGTCCGTTTTCAAATGTTTTATTTTTGAACGTCAGTTCACATTTGTAGGTGGATCATCAGTGTTAGAGCTAAAATTAGCATGTTTAAAGTGATTTTCATGCTTCCAGGGGCTCGGGAAGTGAATTAAATACTATTTGGAGGCATTTAATGTTCAAGCAAAAACAGCTGATTTTTGACAAAAGAGATAACACCCCCCCATTGCGTCATGCTTCAGAAATGTGGAAAATGGTCCGTTTTCAAATGTTTTATTTTTGAACGTCAGTTCACATTTGTAGGTGGATCATCAGTGTTAGAGCTAAAATTAGCATGTTTAAAGTGATTTTCATGCTTCCAGGCGCCCTAAACACAAGATTTATGGAATGGTAAAAGTGCATGAAAATGGCCAATTTACTCACTCTGAGTTCTCAAAAAGGGTTTCTTCACCCCGGGAAGTTAATTAAATACCATTTGGAGGCATTTAATGTTCGAGCAAAAACGGCTGATTTTCGACAAAAGAGATAACACCCCCCCATTACGTCATGCTTCAGAAATGTGGAAAATGGTCCGTTTTCAAATGTTTTATTTTTGAACGTCAGTTCACATTTGTAGGTGGATCATCAGTGTTAGAGCTAAAATTAGCATGTTTAAAGTGATTGTCATGCTTTCAGGGGCCCTAAACACAAGATTTATGGAATGGTTAAAAGTGCATGAAAATGGCCAATTTACTCACTCTGAGTTCTCAAAAAAGGTTTCTTCATCCCGGGAAGTTAATTAAATACCATTTGGAGGCATTTAATGTTTGAGCTAAAACGGATGATTTTCGACAAAAGAGATAACACCCCCCCCATTACGTCATGCTTCAGAAATGTGGAAAATGGTCCGTTTTCAAATGTTTTATTTTTGAACGTCAGTTCACATTTGTAGGTGGATCATCAGTGTTAGAGCTAAAATTAGCATGTTTAAAGTGATTTTCATGCTTCCAGGGGCTCGGGAAGTGAATTAAATACTATTTGGAGGCATTTAATGTTCAAGCAAAAACAGCTTTTTTTTGACCAAAGAGATAACACCCCCCCATTACGTCATGCTTCAGAAATGTGGAAAATGGTCGGATTTCAAATGTTTTATTTTTGAACGTCAGTTCACATTTGTAGGTGGATCATCAGTGTTAGAGCTAAAATTAGCATGTTTAAAGTGATTTTCTTGCTTCCAGGGGCCCTAAACACAAGATTTATGGAATGGTTAAAAGTGCATGAAAATGGCCAATTTACTCACTCTGAGTTCTCAAAAAAGGTTTCTTCATCCCGGGAAGTTAATTAAATACCATTTGGAGGCATTTAATGTTCGAGCTAAAACGGATGATTTTCGACAAAAGAGATCACCCCCCCCATTACGTCATGCTTCAGAAATGTGGAAAATGGTCCGTTTTCAAATGTTTTATTTTTGAACGTCAGTTCACATTTGTAGGTGGATCATCAGTGTTAGAGCTAAAATTAGCATGTTTAAAGTGATTTTCATGCTTCCAGGGGCTCGGGAAGTGAATTAAATACTATTTGGAGGCATTTAAGGTTCAAGCAAAAACAGCTGATTTTTGACAAAAGAGATAACACCCCCCATTACGTCATGCTTCAGAAACGTGGAAAATGGTCCGTTTTCAAATGTTTTATTTTTGAACGTCAGTTCACATTTGAAGGTGGATCATCAGTGTTAGAGCTAAAATTAGCATGTTTAAAGTGATTTTCATGCTTCCAGGGGCCCTAAACACAAGATTTATGGAATGGTTAAAAGTGCATGAAAATGGCCAATTTACTCACTCTGAGTTCTCAAAAAGGGTTTCTTCACCCCGGGAAGTTAATTAAATACCATTTGGAGGCATTTAATGTTCGAGCCAAAACGGCTGATTTTCGACAAAAGAGATAACACCCCCCCATTACGTCATGCTTCAGAAATGTGGAAAATGGTCCGTTTTCAAATGTTTTATTTTTGAACGTCAGTTCACATTTGTAGGTGGATCATCAGTGTTAGAGCTAAAATTAGCATGTTTAAAGTGATTTTCATGCTTCCAGGGGCCCTAAACACAAGATTTATGGAATGGTTAAAAGTGCATGAAAATGGCCAATTTACTCACTCTGAGTTCTCAAAAAGGGTTTCTTCACCCCGGGAAGTTAATTAAATACCATTTGGAGGCATTTAATGTTCGAGCCAAAACGGCTGATTTTCGACAAAAGAGATAACACCCCCCCATTACGTCATGCTTCAGAAATGTGGAAAATGGTCCGTTTTCAAATGTTTTATTTTTGAACGTCAGTTCACATTTGTAGGTGGATCATCAGTGTTAGAGCTAAAATTAGCATTTTTAAAGTGATTTTCATGCTTCCAGGGGCCCTAAACACAAGATTTATGGAATGGTTAAAAGTGCACGAAAATGGCCAATTTACTCACTCTGAGTTCTCAAAAAGGGTTTCTTCACCCCGGGAAGTTAATTAAATACCATTTGGAGGCATTTAATGTTCGAGCAAAAACGGCTGATTTTCAACAAAAGAGATAACACCCCCCCCATTACGTCATGCTTCCGAAATGTGGAAAATGGTCCGTTTTCAAATGTTTTATTTTTGAACGTCAGTTCACATTTGTAGGTGGATCATCAGTGTTAGAGCTAAAATTAGCATGTTTAAAGTGATTTTCATGCTTCCAGGGGCTCGGGAAGTGAATTAAATACTATTTGGAGGCATTTAATGTTCAAGCAAAAACAGCAGATTTTTGACAAAAGAGATAACACCCCCCCATTACTTCATGCTTCAGAAATGTGGAAAATGGTCCGTTTTCAAATGTTTTATTTTTGAACGTCAGTTCACATTTGTAGGTGGATCATCAGTGTTAGAGCTAAAATTAGCATGTTTAAAGTGATTTTCATGCTTCCAGTGGCCCTAAACACAAGATTTATGGAATGGTTAAAAGTGCATGAAAATGGCCAATTCACTCACTCTGAGTTCTCAAAAAGGGTTTCTTCACCCCGGGAAGTTAATTAAATACCATTTGGAGGCATTTAATGTTCGAGCAAAAACGGCTGATTTTCGACAAAAGAGATAACACCCCCCCATTACGTCATGCTTCAGAAATGTGGAAAATGGTCCGTTTTCAAATGTTTTATTTTTGAACATCAGTTCACATTTGTAGGTGGATCATCAGTGTTAGAGCTAAAATTAGCATGTTTAAAGTGATTTTCATGCTTCCAGGGGCCCTAAACACAAGATTTATGGAATGGTTAAAAGTGCGTGATAATGGCCAATTTACTCACTCTGAGTTCTCAAAAAAGGTTTCTTCATCCCGGGAAGTTAATTAAATACCATTTGGAGGCATTTAATGTTCGAGTTAAAACGGATGATTTTCGACAAAAGAGATAACACCCCCCCCATTACGTCATGCTTCAAAAATGTGGAAAATGGTCCGTTTTCAAATGTTTTATTTTTGAACGTCAGTTCACATTTGTAGGTGGATCATCAGTGTTAGAGCTAAAATTAGCATGTTTAAAGTGATTTTCATGCTTCCAGGGGCTCGGGAAGTGAATTAAATACTATTTGGAGGCATTTAATGTTCAAGCAAAAACAGCTGATTTTTGACAAAAGAGATAACACCCCCCCATTGCGTCATGCTTCAGAAATGTGGAAAATGGTCCGTTTTCAAATGTTTTATTTTTGAACGTCAGTTCACATTTGTAGGTGGATCATCAGTGTTAGAGCTAAAAT
Organism: Lissotriton vulgaris; assembly: GCF_964263255.1. Taxonomy (NCBI): domain Eukaryota; kingdom Metazoa; phylum Chordata; class Amphibia; order Caudata; family Salamandridae; genus Lissotriton; species Lissotriton vulgaris. Next base: position 1,706 of record NW_028248496.1, on the reverse strand, counting down.
TAGCATGTTTAAAGTGATTTTCATGCTTCCAGGCGCCCTAAACACAAGATTTATGGAATGGTAAAAGTGCATGAAAATGGCCAATTTACTCACTCTGAGTTCTCAAAAAGGGTTTCTTCACCCCGGGAAGTTAATTAAATACCATTTGGAGGCATTTAATGTTCGAGCAAAAACGGCTGATTTTCGACAAAAGAGATAACACCCCCCCATTACGTCATGCTTCAGAAATGTGGAAAATGGTCCGTTTTCAAATGTTTTATTTTTGAACGTCAGTTCACATTTGTAGGTGGATCATCAGTGTTAGAGCTAAAATTAGCATGTTTAAAGTGATTGTCATGCTTTCAGGGGCCCTAAACACAAGATTTATGGAATGGTTAAAAGTGCATGAAAATGGCCAATTTACTCACTCTGAGTTCTCAAAAAAGGTTTCTTCATCCCGGGAAGTTAATTAAATACCATTTGGAGGCATTTAATGTTTGAGCTAAAACGGATGATTTTCGACAAAAGAGATAACACCCCCCCCATTACGTCATGCTTCAGAAATGTGGAAAATGGTCCGTTTTCAAATGTTTTATTTTTGAACGTCAGTTCACATTTGTAGGTGGATCATCAGTGTTAGAGCTAAAATTAGCATGTTTAAAGTGATTTTCATGCTTCCAGGGGCTCGGGAAGTGAATTAAATACTATTTGGAGGCATTTAATGTTCAAGCAAAAACAGCTTTTTTTTGACCAAAGAGATAACACCCCCCCATTACGTCATGCTTCAGAAATGTGGAAAATGGTCGGATTTCAAATGTTTTATTTTTGAACGTCAGTTCACATTTGTAGGTGGATCATCAGTGTTAGAGCTAAAATTAGCATGTTTAAAGTGATTTTCTTGCTTCCAGGGGCCCTAAACACAAGATTTATGGAATGGTTAAAAGTGCATGAAAATGGCCAATTTACTCACTCTGAGTTCTCAAAAAAGGTTTCTTCATCCCGGGAAGTTAATTAAATACCATTTGGAGGCATTTAATGTTCGAGCTAAAACGGATGATTTTCGACAAAAGAGATCACCCCCCCCATTACGTCATGCTTCAGAAATGTGGAAAATGGTCCGTTTTCAAATGTTTTATTTTTGAACGTCAGTTCACATTTGTAGGTGGATCATCAGTGTTAGAGCTAAAATTAGCATGTTTAAAGTGATTTTCATGCTTCCAGGGGCTCGGGAAGTGAATTAAATACTATTTGGAGGCATTTAAGGTTCAAGCAAAAACAGCTGATTTTTGACAAAAGAGATAACACCCCCCATTACGTCATGCTTCAGAAACGTGGAAAATGGTCCGTTTTCAAATGTTTTATTTTTGAACGTCAGTTCACATTTGAAGGTGGATCATCAGTGTTAGAGCTAAAATTAGCATGTTTAAAGTGATTTTCATGCTTCCAGGGGCCCTAAACACAAGATTTATGGAATGGTTAAAAGTGCATGAAAATGGCCAATTTACTCACTCTGAGTTCTCAAAAAGGGTTTCTTCACCCCGGGAAGTTAATTAAATACCATTTGGAGGCATTTAATGTTCGAGCCAAAACGGCTGATTTTCGACAAAAGAGATAACACCCCCCCATTACGTCATGCTTCAGAAATGTGGAAAATGGTCCGTTTTCAAATGTTTTATTTTTGAACGTCAGTTCACATTTGTAGGTGGATCATCAGTGTTAGAGCTAAA